>NC_088386.1:48755000-49055000 GCF_037993035.2 Macaca fascicularis | reverse complement strand
AAAATTAGAGTATCCAAGCTAGGCAAACTCTCATGGAAACTTTTTTTAGGTGCTCTAGATTAGGTGTTTTCTTCATCTGGTGAAATCACAAAAATAGAATTAGGCTGCAATTCACCATACTCAAGCCGTTGAAATACACAAAATTCTGTAAGACACCGGTCCCCAACCTTTTTGACACCAGGGACCGGTTTTGTGGAAGACAATTTTTCCACAGAAGGTAGGGGTGAGGGATTGTTTTGGGATGAAACTATTCCACCTCAGTCATCAGGTATTAGATTATCATGAGGCATGCACAACCTAGATCCCTCACTTGCTCAATTCACAATAGAGTTCACGCTCCTATGAGAAGGTAATGCCACTTCTGAGATGATGCGAAATGGAGCTCAGGCAGTAACACCTTGTGCCTCCTCATCCCCTACTATGCAACCCGGTTTCTAACAGGGCACAGACTAGTAGTGACTGGTCTGTAGCCCAGGAGTTGGGGACCCCTGCTGTAAGGAATATTTTTGGAAACATTCACGCTATTCTCTCTATTTTCTCAAATTATGCTCAATTATCTTCATATTATGCCTTAGGTATCATTAAACCAAGTGTGTGGTTATTTTATAAATTAAAAATTTTTTAAAATCAAAATAACATTACAATCAGAACATTTTCCTTCCCCAAAATGTTCCTCCAAAGACATATGACTTTCTCTGATTGACTTCACTTCGACTGATGGCTTAACAATAAGTTTTATAGCCATCTTGGTTACAAATAAAATGTCATAAGACCTCAAAGCCAGTATTAGCTAATGAAAATTTGGAATACATGCTAGAAAAAAATCTGCCATGTCTTCCTGGTTTCTAGGCCAGAAGATTCCTGGGCAACCCTTTGATGTCCTGGTTAGATCTGCCAATAAATCTTGGGACCAGCGACTCAGGATAGTTTTTAATCTCTAGGTAGAGAGAAGGACACAAAAATCCACCACTCAACAATAGGAGTTTCAGGTTTTCCCATTGGATGAGCTAAATTTCTGGGAAAGCTAGTTTTCCGCAATACAAACCAATATGCCTTGGAGACATTAGGATCTTTGTAAAGTTAAAGTTCTTACTGGGAATTGCCTAGAATTTGTTAGCCAGATAACTAGCCCAACCAAGAGCCCTGTGTTCATTGTCTGAATGCCATGATTACATAAGTGCTTACAGCATTTATGGTTTTTTTACGGTCCTCTGTGCGATGCCTTTTTAAGTTGTAGGTGACTGCGAACAATCCCAGGAGTGATGCCAATGTGTTTTGCACACCTGATTAATCTTAACATTTATGAGGTTAACTGCATAAAATATTGCTAACCGACCATTGCTACAGACCACAGAACATTCATACTGCTCGGCCAACTTTCAGTCCCTGCAACTCTGCAGTTCTACAGGCAAAATGGTTCTCACCTTCAGAGATAAAAATCATAGCCCTTGAAGGTTTTGTTCTCATTTTGTGTCTTCTCTCTACATTTAAACTACCAAAGCTACTGGCTTTGTGCCTTCAGATCTTAAGCTCTTTATTTCCATCTTTTGATGGGTCTACAGTCAAGGTGGCTGCCAATCAGTCTTCATACACATTAGTTTCTTTTTGTGAATTTTCAACACAGAGAAGAAGTGTGACTTAAAAAGCAAAGCATCATTTTTTACTCTGGGTAAATTAATTTCTCCATGGCCTAATGATAACAACTGTCTTAGGCCAATATTACTATGACTCTATACTAAATATGTTGAAGCTATAGCTTATACCTTTAAATTTTAGGCTACACCAGAATTCTACCTTAAGGTTAGAATTCATTTTGTATATGCTATTTTGCCTAAGATAAAATTGAAATATGACAATCCAAAAAAAAAAAGCAAGGAATGTTTTATTGACATAGTTAAAGACTTTACCTTGAAGTTTACCCTAACGCACTGAACTAAAAAATTCACTTATCACATATATGTTGTGATGGTAATCATGTAAAGGAAACTGTTTTAAAGACAGGTTTCCTTAGGAATGCAGAGTTTAAGACATTAAAAAAATTCTGAGGACATATAAATACTTAGAAAATAATATGCATGTGCATAAAAGTATAATTAAATATATACACAGGTATTTTGATTAAAAACTCCTTGAATAAAACAGTTTTTATGTGTTTGTGTGTGACTACATGTGTTTAAAAATATATATGTATATAAATACATAAACTGTCAGTGTTTAAAATATAGAATACATTTCATTCAATATCCATTTATTGAATATAATTAAAATATTTTATTCATATATAGAAATAGAATATATTTATTCTTAAAATATTTTATATAATTCAAAATATTTTTTCTAATCACAAGAACACAGTGTTTTGTGAAAGAAATATTTTGCATGAAATAGTTAGTGGACTAAAGCCAGCAGTCCATTTTTGTCTGAGACTTTTAAAACACTAAGAGTACCTTTTGTAAGTATACGTGTATGAACCTATAGAATCCAATAAAGAAAATTAAGAGAGGGAGCATTTAAAAAGCAAGCTTTACTTTCTGATGGAGAAAACAGACATGATGAATTTTATGTTCTCAAGGGCCTAACCTTGATACTTACATATTTATTAATTTTTCTGCTTCTGATAAAGGAAACAGCTCTTCTATAAGCTAGAAAGGCAAACTAAGGGGATTTTTTTAATTAATTGGAGGAAAAGTGGTGCATTAGTAGACTGCCTTTGTTTGAGAAAGGGATGATGCTTGATTTCTAAAAGATAAACAATCCAATAATACTCTGACACTCCTAGTCTTAAAATTTCTAAAAATTTTAGACTGTTAGCAAACTGTTTTAAAAATTGCAATCTAAAATTTAGTATAAGCCAAAGAAAAGTTTATATATCAACAAGAAAGGTAATAATTTATACTTTAAACATTTCATTCTTTTGAAAATTTCTCTAAAAATGTCATGCTAAAAGACTACAGTGCAAAAGGGAAAAGATAGCCTCTTTAGAAACTTGGTCTAGGGCAATTCATTTCCATTAGAGGAGCAGGGAAATATCTTGACCTCCTGCTTCACTTGCCATACACAAACACACACATACACACATCGATTCCACTTCTGTATGGTTTCAGGTTTAAATATGAAAGGTAAAACAAGGAAATAGAGAAAAAACAGGGAACATCTTTGCAGCTTGAAATAAATACAGATTTTAAAACAAGATATAAAAAACACTAACAATGACTTTAAGAAATTCTACATTTGTCTATGCTACTTCTGTTTATCAAAAGAGACCACTGAGAATAAAAAGGCATGGTAGAACAAGAGTCAGAATAGAAGGATCCATTAATTGTAACTTCCGCACCAATTTAACAACTACCTACACTGAAAAATCACCTTCATAAGAACTAAAAATCAGAGGAGCCTTGTAGTACCTAGTTTTATCCCCTATCACTGAAAGAGGCACTGAAGAGATAGAGAAAAAGTATTGAATTGCAGGTGCCACCCCTTTCCCAGGGGCTGCATGGTGCAGAGAACATCACTGGGTGCTGGGGGAAGGACAGCAATTATGAGGCATTAAACTCAGTGCTGTCCTAATAGAGGAAAGAGGAAAAATGTACCAAACTAACCTAACAACCACCCATGGAGGGAGCATTTAAACCAGTCCTAGCCAGAGGAAAATCCCCAGATCCCAGCTGTTGGATCTTGAGTTTCTGCAAACCTTACCAACAAGGGCCAAAGTGCTCTGGGTCTTGAAGAAACCTTGAAAGGCCGCACAGAAGGACTGCAGCTCTTAGGTGAGTCCTAGTATTGAACTGGGACCACAGACTGTGGATGGGGGGGCACTCAACCTACTGAGACACCAGCTGCGGCAGCTAAGGGAGTCTTAGCATCACGCCTCTCCTAATCGCAGGCTGCATAGCTCAAGGCTTCAAAAGAGGACCCTTCTTTCCACTTGAGGAGAGGAGAGGAAAGAGTGGGGGGGACACTGTCTAGCGTCTTGGATACCAACTCAGCCACAGCAGGATAAGGCACCAGTTGAGATGGGCTGCCTTCAAGTACCTGCATGGACACAGGAAAGTAGAGCACCAAGCAGGCTATTGGGGTCTATTCCAGAACTTGACTCAGATGGCATTTCTGGACCTGCCCTGGGCCAGAGGGGAACCCACTGTCCCAGTCCCAGGCCCTAACTTAAGAGACCTTGAGCCTTAGGGAAATATTAGTGGTAGTCTGTCAGTACTCCCTGTGGCCTGTGGTGGCAGTGGCTACCAGATAAGTTTCCCCTGCCTTTAGAAAGGGGAGTGAAGAGTGGTAAAAATTGCATCTTGTGGTTTGAACACCAACTCAGCTGCAGTACAATAGAATACCAGGTAGACTTCTAAGTTTTTTGACTCTAGCCCTTGACTCCCACACAGGTCCTCTGGACCCACATGGGACGTTGGGGAACTCACCACCTTGAAGGGAAAGATACAGGCCTCGCTGGCTGTAACACATTCTGACTGTAGAGCTCAAAGGCCCTGAGCAAACATAGTAGTAGTCAAGGTGTGGTTACAGCAGGTCTTGGGTGAGGACAAGTGCTGTGCTGGCTATAGGTCTAACCCAGCGCAGTTCTAGTGGTGGGGACCATAGGAGTGTTTTTGCCATTTCACCTGCAGCTTTAGGTGTCTCAGTAAAGAGACGAAGAGATGTTGTTTGTTTGGCAGAAAGCACAGAAAGAGAACAAGAGTCTCTGCCTGGTAATCCAGAGACTTCTCCCAGATTCTGTCAAAGACCATCAAGGTGGTACCGCTGCAAGGTTGCAAGAACCACAGCATTACTACAGCTTAGTTCACACCACTCAAGTCCTTTCAAATATCTGAAAAGCTTTCCCAAGTAGGACAGATACAAGCCCAGGCAGTGAAGACTACAATAAATGACTAACCCTTCAATACTCAACATTAAGGAGCAACTACTAGCATCAATGCCATACAGGAAAACATAAACTCACCAGATAAAATAATAAGCCAGCAGGGCCCAATCCAAGCAAAGCAGAGATATGCAACCCTTCAGACAGAGGCTTTAAAATAGCTGTGTTGAAGAAACTCAAAGAAATTCAAGATAACACAGAGAAGGAATTCAGAATTCCACCAGACAAACTGGAAAAAAAGGTTGAAATAATTATAAAGTATCAAGCAGAAATTCTGGAGTGAAAAGAATGCAATTGGCATACTGAAGAATGCCTCAGTCTGTTAATGGTGACATCAATAAGGCAGAGGAAAGAATTACTGAGCTTGAAGATAGGCTATTTTCAAATACACATAGGAGGTTAAGGAAAAAAGAATGAAAAGCAATGAAGCATGCCTACAGAATCTAGAAAAACAGCCTTAAAAGGGCAAATGTAAGGTCTTAAAGATGGCCTTAAAGATGAGGTAGTGAAAGAGATGAAGGTAGAAAGTTTATTCAAAGGAATAACAGAGAACTCCCCAAATCTAGAGACAGATATCAATATCTGCAAGAAGGTTATAGAACACCAAGTAGATTTCACCCAAAGAAGACTATCTCAACCATTTAATAATCAAATGTCAAGGTCATTTGACATTTGATTATTAAAGGATAAAGGTCAAGGATAAAGAAAGGATATTAAAAGCAACAAGAGAAAAGAAATAAATAACATGTAATAGACTTCCAATACCTTTGGAAAAATGCTTTTCAGTGGAAATCTTACAGGCCGAGAGACAATGACCTGACATATTTAAAGTGCTAAAGTAAAAAAAATAAAAAAACTTTACCTTACAAAGGATATCTAGCAAAGATATCCTTCAAATATGAAGGATAAATAAAAACTTTCCCAGACAAACAAAAGCTGAGAGATTTTATCAACACCAGACCTATCCTGCAAGAAATACTAAAGGGAGCACTTTAATCAGAAAGAAAAGTATATTAATGAGCAATAAATAATCACCTGAAAGTACAAAACTTATTGGTAATGCTAAGTACACAGAAAAACACAGAATATTATTAACATTGTAACTGTGGTGTGTAAACTACATTTATCGTAAGTAGAAAGACAAAACAATGAACCAATCAAAAATAATAACTACAATGACTTTTCAAGTTATAGACAGTGCAATAAAATATTAATAGAAATAACAAAAAGTTAAAAAGTTGGGGGATGAAATTAAGGCATAGAGTTTTTATAATTCTCTTTTTGCTTGTTTATACAAATAGTGTTAAGTCGTCACAAGGTTAAAATGATGGGTTATCAGATAGTATTTGAAAGCCTCATGGCAACCTCAAACCAAACAACATGCAATGGATACACAAAAAATAAAGCGTGAGAAATTAAATCATATCACCAGAGAAAATTATCTCCATTAATGAAAGACAGGAAGGAAATAACAAAGACCAAACAACCAGAAAACGAGTAACAAAGTGGCAGAAATAAGTCCTTACTTGTCCATAATAACAAGAGGAGTTTTGGAAACAATACAAATACGTAGAAATTAGACAATATGCTCCTGAATGACCATCGGGTCAATGAAGAAATTAAGAAGAAAACTGAAATATTTCTTGAAACAAATGACAATAGACACACAACATACCAAAACCTATGGGATACAGCAAAAGCAATACTGAGAGGGAAACTTAGAGTTATAACTGCCTCCATCGAAGAGGGGGAGAAACTTTAAATAAACAATCTAATGATACACCTTAAAGAACTTAAAAGTGAGAGCAAATCAAATCCCAAAATTATGAGAAGAAAATAAATAATAAAGACCAGGGCAGAAATAAATAACACTGAAAGTACAAAAGGTCAATGAATCAAAATGTTGTTTTAATGAAACGTTAAACAATATTAACAAAACTTTAGCCAGACTAAAAAAAAAAAAAAAGAGAAAAAATACAAATAAATAAGATCAGAGTTGATAAAAGAGAGAAAAAGGAGACAGTGCAACTGATATCGCAGATATGCAAAGGATCAGTAGTGGTTACTATGAGCAACTATATGTCAACAAATTGGAAAATCAGTAAGAAATAAATACTTAGAAATACACAACCAGAAAGATTGAACCATGAAGAACTCTGAAACCTGAAAATACCAATGTCTATTAGTGAGATTGAAGGGATAACAAAGTCTCCCAGTAAAGAAAAGCCTAGGACTCAATGGTTTCACTGCTGAATTATACCTAAATCTTAAAGAGAACTAATACTAATCCTACTCAACTGTTCTAAAAAATAGAGGAGAGAGTATTTCCAAACTCATTTTATGAGGCAAGTATTACCCTGATACCAAAACCTAACAAACACACATCAAAAAAAGAAAACTACAAGCCAATATCTGATGAATATTGAAGCCATAATCCTGAACAAAATACTAGCAAACCAAATACAACAATGCATTAGAAAGAACACTCATCATGACTAAATGGAATTTATCCCTGTGATGCAAAGATGCTTCAACATTTGCAAATTAGTCAATGCAATACATTGTAGCAACAGAATGAAGGATAAAAACCATATGATGTGTTCAATTATTGCTGAAAGAGCACTTGATAAAATCGAACATCCCTTCATGATAAAAAACCCTCAAAAAACTGGGTATAGAAGGAACATATCTCAATATGATAAAAGCCATATATGGCACACCCACAGCTAGAATCATACTGAATGGGGAAAAACTGAAAGCCTTTACTCTAATATCTGGAACATGACAAGGATGCTCACTTTCATCACTGTTATTCAACATAGTACTGGAAGTTTTAGCAAGAGCAATTCAGACAAAAGAAATAAAAGGCATCAAATTTGAAAGAAGTCAAATTACCCTTGTTTGCAAATTATGTGATCTTATATTTGGAAAAACCTAAAGATTACACAAGAAAAATATTACATCTGATAAACAAACTTATTAAAGTTACAGGATACAGTACCAAATACAAAAATTAGTAGCATTTCTATATCCCAACAGTGAACAATCTGAAAAAGAAATTTAAAAAGTAATCCCATTTAAAATAGCCACACATAATATTAAATACTAGAAATTAAGTTAACCAAAGAAATAAAAGACCTCTACAATTAAAACTGTAAAATACTGATGAAAGAAGTTGAAGGGGACACCAAAAAATGGAATAATATTCTATGTTCATGAATTGGAAGAATCAATATTGTTAAAATGTCTACACTACCCAAGGCAATCTACAAATTCAATGCAATTCCTATCAAAATACCAATGACATTCTTCACAGAAATAGAAAAAAATGCTAAAATTTATATAGAACCACAAAAGTCTCAGAATAGCCAAAACCACCCTAAGCAAAAAACAAAACTGGAGGAATGACATTACCTGACTTCAAAGTATATTACAGAGCAATAGTAACTAAAACATGATACTGGCGTAAAAACACATACAACAATGGAACAGAATAGAGAACCCAGAAACAAATCCACATACCTACAATGAACTCACTTTCCACAAAGGTGCCAATAACCTACACTGAGGAAAAGACAGTCTCTAATAAATGGTGCTGGAGAAACTGGATATCCATATGGAGAAGAATTAAACAGGACCCTTATCTCTCACCATATACAAAAATCAAATCAAAATGGATTAAAGAGTTAAATTTGTGACCTCAGTCTATGAAAGAACTACAAGAAAACATTGGGGAATATCTCCAGGACAGCGGTCTGAGTAAAAATTTCTTGAGCAATACTTCACAAGCATAGGCAACCAAAGCACAAATGAACAAATGGGATCACATCACTTTAAAAAAGCTTCTGCACAGCAAAGGAAACAATAAACAAAGTTATTCTTTGTTTAAATAAACCCACAGAATGGGGAAAATATTCACAAACTATCCATCTGACAAGGGATTGACAACCAGAAAATATAAACAGCTTAAACAACACTATAGGGAAAAATGTAATAATCTGATAAAAAATGGGCAAAGACTTACATAAACATTTATCAAGAGAAGACATCCAAATGGCAAACAGGCATATAAAAAGGTGCTCAATATTATTGATCATCAGAGAAATGCAAATCAAAACTATAATGAGATATCATATCTCCCCAGTTAAAATGGCTTTTATCCAAAAGACAGGCAATAACTAATACTGCTGAGGATGTGGAGAAAAGGGAACCCTTGCACACTGTTGATAAGAATGTAAATTTGTAAGAATGCAAATTTGGACAACCACTATGAATAACAGTTGGGATGTTCTTCAAAAAACATTTTGTTAAGTGAAATAAGGCAGACACAGAAAGACAAACATCGCGTGTTCTCACTTATCTGTGGGATCTAAAAATCAAAACAATTGAACTCATGGACATACAGAGCAGAAGGACATAGAGAATGCAGGCTGGGAAGGGTAGTGTGGGATTGGTGGAAAGGTGAGCAGGGTTAATAGGGGCAAAAATTTAAAAAGAATCAATAAAACCTACTATTTGATAATACAACAGGGTGATTATAGTCAATAATAATTTAATTGTTCATTTTAAAATAACTAAAGGAATGATATTAGATTGTTTGTAACACAAAGGATGGATAAATGCTTGAAGTGACGGATATCCCATTTTCATATTACATGCCTGCATCAAAACATCTCATGTACCCCATAAATATATACACCTACTATGTATCCACAATTATTAAAAATAAAAATTTTTTAAAGAAAAAGAATCAAAAGGAAACCCAGAGAGTTGGAGAAGACATTCATGCCACACATATCAACTGACGACTTCTATAAAATTACATCAAGAACCCAAAACCAATTTTACAAAAATGGGAAACAAAACAGAAAAGTGAAAAAAAGGCCTGAGCAGATAATTTTTAATTTTTAAAAGAGTATATTCAAGTATTTAATAAATATATCAAAAGCTGCTCAGCTTTATCAGCCATGAGAAAAATGAAAGTTGGAATCCAAAATAACATGAACAGACAGGCCAGAATGCTAAAATTATGATAATAGAAAGTAATAAGTATTGACAAGAATATAGGATAAGTTAAATTCTGAAGCCCTGCTTGTTTGGCAGCTTCCACTAACATTTAACATAAGTATATTCTATGGCCCAGAAATTCCACTTCACCCAAAAAAAAAAAATACCTGTTTTCCAAAAGACATGTACTAAAATGTTCATAGCAGCACTATTTATAATAGTCCTGAATCTGAAACCACCCAGATATTCATTAGGATAAATGCACTGTGGAATATATACCAAATGAAATATGACACAAGATTAAATGGACTACAAACCTCTTTTAATATTGCAGGTGAATTTTAAAACAATGTTGGGAAATAAATTTAGACACACTCTGTGTCCATGATTTCATACATATCTACATATATTTCCCACAACAAAACTAATCCATTAACTAATCCACAATACCACAAATTAGGAGTATGGTAACTTTCAGGAGGTGTGTATGTGCTAGGGGCTGGTATTATTTAGCACTTCCCTTTTTTAATAACAATTTGAGCTGTGGTTATGCAGGTGTATTCAACTTTTGGAAATATATTGAGCCATATACTTGTGATATTTGCATTGTTACACATGTGTATCACAACTTAATGGGTAGAAAAAATGTCATCTATAAAATGAGTATATTAAAAAATTGTACTTTTATTCAGTGAAGCATAAAAATTGTACTATTGCAGAGGAGGTATATAAATCTTTTTTAAAAATGCTTTCTATTTCATTCTAACAAACCAGTATCACTTGATGGCCATGTATCTAAGTAACAGTTTCAGGTTTTCTGATATTAATAAAAACTGATGAAATATTTAAGTTTCAATATACAGAATAACAGCTTTGTGCCAGGTGTGGTAGCTCATGCCTGTAATCCTAGCACTTTGGGAGGTTGACATGAGAGAATCACGTGAGTCCAGGAGGTCCAGGCTGCAGCAAGCCATGTTTGACCCACTGTACTCCAGCCTGGGTGCCACAGCAAGACCCTGTCTCAAAAAACAAACAAACAAACAAAAAACAGCAGCTTCAAAGAAACAATCATAATACTATGGCCTCATATGTTAACATTTGAAGTTTAACATTAAACAAACTTTTCCTTTGTAAGAATAAATCCAAAACTAGAATTTCAGGCTCAGTCTATTATTCAAGAATTTCTTTCTGTGAATTTATTAAAGGAAATGGCAGAAATAATAGAAATCACCTGACCAGAATGAGAGGAAAAGAACTCAAAAGAAGCCTCAAGAAGCTAACATGTTTCTCTGTCTTTCATTCCCCAGATGCTCAAACCAAACGCTAAGTAAGCTTAATGTACATGCTCAGCCCTACCACAGATTTTGGAATCAAATAGCTAGGAAGACTTTTTAAAAAATTCTATCAAGGAATTCAGTGGTGTGATAACATTAGTCCTGCAGTACCTGATTCCTGTAGATTAATGTTATTTTTTAAATCATCAGCTCTTTTTTGTACATAGCCTGTTTTCATAACAACCTCTTGAGTTTTCCGCAATTTTTGCCCAACCACTCAGTTCTCATTACCAAGTTTCTATTTGAGTGATTTCTCCAGGAGTATTCTGTTTGGTGTCCTCTCTCACTTCCGAGCACTGTCTGGACAGAAATCTGTGTTTCTTTCCTATTTACTCATGGACTTTAGTCTGTTGATTCTCACTAGATTTGCTTGGTGTTCTTAGCCTATTTCTCTGGACAATAGCCAGTTGTTCCTCTTAAGATTTTCTGAAACCATGCTCTGCCTGCAAACCAGGGTATTCACCTGTCACTCACTCCTCACCAGGACTTTGTGTCCCTACTTGAACTTCCACCAATGGTAATTGCTTTCCAACTACCTCCCCTCACTTGGGAAGATACTCTCAGTCTGACATTCATTATGCATCTGTCTATCTAGAATTCCTCACACTGCTGATTTCTGAAGAGCATTCCAACTTCGGTGGATCTTTTTTATCTCTGCATCTTAACCATCTCAACCTGGCCCTTCTGACAACTCCAGTGAGAAGAAGGTGGAAATTAAGAACAGAATATGTATTTTTTGGTCTCAGTCATGCTCAGCATGCCACAAAATGAGAAACAGCCTGGAATTTCCCATCCTTGACAATCTTTACCATATCCTGCCCCACTTGGGCATTGAGATGGACCTAAGAGACAGGAAAAAACAAGAAAAGCGAGAGAGTCTACCAGTAAGAAGAGTATAAAAGGAAAAATATGTCAATAGTTTATGTTATGGAGTTCGAATTCTCACTTCCCCATTTTCCAGTAATATGACATTGGGCAATTACATAAATTCAATTAGCTTCAGTCTCCTCTTCCTTAAAATGTGGATAACAAAAGGGTTGACTCCATAGGGTTGTTATGACTCAATACATAACATAAAAAGTACTCAAATATTTGCCACTATAGGCATATACTTTAAGATCTACTGGCACTGTAGAATTATGGGAAGAACAATGAACTACAAATAGGTCAGGGCATAGTTTCAAATCCTGGTTTGTCCATTTGCCTACTATGGTACTTTGAATGAGTGACTTAACCTGACATTCCTCACTTATAAAATGTGATTAAAAGATTTTAAAGGTATTTCTAACATGCAACAAACATCCAATACACCTATTATATTTTTAAGTCTTTATATATCTGTAGGTCTCAATACCAGCTGAGTCTTACCTTACTATAGTTTACACCACGCCATATCATAAGAACTCCAGGATCAAATGTTATCATTAAATATTTTCCAAATAAAAAATTCTGTTTTGAAATATTATTTACCATCATATTTTGAATTTTCTATTTACCATGCCTTTCTTCTAAGTTGATTCAATGCTTTTATTTAAATTAAAAGATTTATCTTCTCATTAAAATTACATTATTACCTTTGATATTACATAACTGAGACAGAAATACAACTATATCAAAAGCGTCAATAGAACACATGAGATTGTATTTATTTCACTACACAGTTTTTATGTACCAGTCGTTATTTTGAACTTATATTTTTTTTCATTAATTTTTGCTGAAAGTAATTAATAAATCAAACAGAGGGGAATTTTCATTATAAGACATGAAAGAATTTAATGTCAAATAATTTCAGTTTGTGTATATGCTTGAGGGGTATGTGTATACACAAGTACATGAACACCTGGGTATATATTTAGAGGCATAAATATATAGTAAGTCTTCACTTAATGTCATCAATACATTCTTGGAAACTGTGACTTTAAGCGAAATTATAAACAGCAGGTCCTCAAATAACATCATTTTCTCCAACATTATTTCTTTTATAACACTTAAGAGAAAAAAAATGGTTTCATAACACATTGTTTTGCCTGTAGTCATAGTTTCCAAGAACTTGTGGATGACATTAAGTGAGGAGATGCAGTGTGCTCTTACCTACACACACACACACACACACACACACACACACACGATTTTAAGACAATAAGCCTTGCTAAAAGATAATTTGGAAACAATAGATATTACACACAAGATTTGCCAACCACCCAGAAATAAATGTTAATTCTAAAAGTATAATGTCATTTTTTAATGCATTTTGAAAAAAGCCTGTGAGTTTAAAAGATTCCAGCCATTACTGAGATCACCTAGTCAAAGCACCTGCCTCAATATGTTTTTCCTTCCTTTTTTCCTTTTTCCTCTCCCCCCACCTTCACTTTCTCTTTATAATGCTGTATTTGTTTTCTATGGATGCACAATAAATAACCAAAACTTAGCGGCTTAAAACAATGCACATCTACAATCTCAAGCTTTTGTAGGTCAGTAGTCAAAGCACAACTGACAGATGGGTCCTCTGCTTCAGCTTTCCCATGTCCTCATCTGAAGACCCATTGAAGTAGAAATCTGCATCCTAAGTCCATTCAGGTTGTTAGAAGAATGCATTTCCTCCTGGCTGAGGAAGACACCCTCAAGTGCTAAGGCTACCTATAGTTTTCTACCATGTGGCCCGCTCCACAGGCAGTTTACGACTTGGCTCTTTGTTTCTTCAAGACCCACAGAAGAATCTCTGACTCTATTCTGCTAAAACATAATTTTACACAATATAAGGCAATGGAACAACATTCCATTACCTTTGCAACACAACGTAACCGAATGAAGAGAGTGACTTTCAACACAGGCAGTCAAGCTAGGATGTGTCTGCCATTCTGTATGATAGTAATTTTGTAAGAATTATTCTCCAAAGACCACTTTAAATTTACCACACTAATGACCTTAAGGCTTGGTTCAGACTTCACTGAGGATTTTTATAAATCAGAAACAATAATGTTTTTAACTCCAAAAAAAAAATTAATCCTCATATGTTGACCCCACTTGAACTTTATCTCCACAGGGTCATTTAAACATTCATATGAGCTGTTTTCACATATTTAATTGACAAGCACTTTATAAAGTATTGATGTCAAAACAGTGTGGTTCTCAAGACAATATTACTATATGTGTTATAAATTCATAATGAAAATTTTGTTCTCTTTATAATGACAATCAAAATACACTTCTCCTCTATGTCTTTTAAAAGCCAAAATAACTGTAATTTTAGTATGGTATAAATATTTTCAGCAAATTGTGAAAATGGAGAGGATAGAGTTGAGAGTGCAGGTAGTATGCTGGGAAGAAATGTATAGGTGTACTTTTAAAATCTCTTCAATCCTCTCATTAAACAAGAATAGTAAAAAAATATATATATACGTATTCATATATATACATAAATATATATAAAATCCACGGACATTTACAAAAAAATCTAGTGATGAAATATCCCATCAACTTCTGAGAATAGAAGTTGGTGATGTCATACCACCACCAGCAGGATGACCTGTGCAAGACAAAGACAGGGTAGGGTAGAGAAAGGAGCACTCTGTGATATCGAAAGTATCAAAAATCCACCAAATTCACACACAAAAGTGGAGTACTCTCATTTTGAAATCCTCAACCTTGCAGAGCTAAGAACAATTTGTGAAAATCAAATAAGGATACACTGGCTCCAATGTGAAGGAGAGGGACAAAAACCCATGAAGACCTACTAGGGAAAATATTCGAGGGCACTAGTTAAGTTGGCCCATGAAAGATTTTGGAATTATTGATTAAAGACTCATTTTTTGGAAAGATGGAGATCTCCTCTGAACTGGGGGAGGAAAACTTCTATGAATAAATGGTAAGCTTAATAGGAAAAAAACCCTAGGAGTGAAGGAGAAAGAATTTTCATATTCTGGGTAGTAGATGAGGGGAGGTGCTAAGGGAGTAGATCTTAGAACTCTTGGACATGGCTAAACAAAGAAGTTATATTATTAATACTTTATAACAAAACAGGAAGCTCTCAAGTAGTGAAACTACCCTGACCCGCTCCACACAGCAGGACTGTTCCCCTCACAGTATAAGAAAATCCGTATCATTCAATATGAACAAAAGAAATGAATTGTGACCAAACCTCATATAAATATATACTGGAAGAAAATAACTTAATACAAAAACCTGAAGATTCACTAAAAATCTGATGATAAATTAGAAGCAAACTGTAATATAGTGCATAAATATAAGAAAACAGCAAATGCAAATTAAGAAAACTCTCAAGTGATTAATTAAAAGTCCTAAGCAAAGAAAAATCTCAAAATGAGATTACAAAATAAGAGAAATACTGGAAAATAGAGCTTTCAGAACTAAGCTCAGAATTTTCTTTTAAAGGGAAAAAAAATCAATAAGGAAAGCTCAACTTGAATAAACTTGAAGATATTATGGAAGGTAAGAAAAACAAAGGATATCAAGGAGGAAAAACATCAAACAGAAATTATACAAATAGATACATAGATAAAAACAGTTTGGACAATAAAAAAAGAAGGAACAACATAGATATAATAGGTAATCCTAAGAAGACAAAAAAAATATGATCAGCGTAAATAGTAACAATAATTCATACAATACATTTTTAAAAGGGCTTAAACCTACGTATTTGCATAGGGACATCATGCAACTGGGAAAAGTATCAGAGAATAGCCACACTAAGACAATTTCTAGTAAAACTACTGGACTTAAAGAATTATTTAGCACTAGGCAAAAATACCAAAGCAGTGTAAAGGAAAGGAAAAGATAATTGCATTGGCAACAAACATCACAGCAACACTTCATAAGATAAAATAACAGAGACAAATACTTAAAAAGTATGAACTCAGGATTTTGAATTGAGCCAAATTAATTTTCAATTACTGTTATAACTTTGCAAGAATATTGAACACAAGGTCCATTTTCTGAGAATCTATCAAAGAGGAAGACCACCAAGAATTCAAGGTAAGTTTTAGCAACTTTGCTGTAAAACTATGACTAAAGTAAATTGACTTTATGTAAATTTAAAGCTAATACCAATTAATGGAGATAACATAACAAAATAGAGTATAAACATGGTGGGGTTTTTTTGACAAAAGAAGTCTATTACAGCCAACAACTAATAAATAAGACAGACACAATGTATGAATTATACAAGTTCACTCCTCCATAGGGTGTGAATTGGTGTGATTCTAAATATCAAATAAAATCCTGGAGGAAAGGGATAAAAGAATGAAAATGTTACTAGCTAATTTTATTATTGTTACATTGTAAGGGTGGTAGACAGTACTGATAAAAAATGAACTAAGTGTATGTTAAAGTAACTATTAGGAAAAAAGCACAAGCCTTCAGTACACACTGGACTTTTTTTTAGTAAATGGGCATAATAGTCACAATTTAGTCACAAATGGTTCAGAAAAAATTATATATGTATTCTTCCCCACAAGACACACTCACATGCCTACACCACACACACACACACACACACACACACACACACAGAGAGAGAGAGAGAGAGAGAGAGAGAGAAAGAGAGAGAGAGAGAGGAGAGGGAGGGAGAATGGTAAACAAAAGGGGCAAAAGTGTGATACATTGATGAAAATTGGTAAAGAAGAAATAAGAGTTTCTTGAATAATTGCTGAAACTATTATTCTGTATGTTTGATTCTAAATTTGGAAATTTGTTGATAAAATACACATTAATAGCTCTAGGAAGAAAACATTTACAAATGGAAATTTTCTTAATAAAATTTGTATTACTCCAATTCAAAAGTCAACAGTAAATTAATGAGGACACCCTAGCACCATTACCTTTAAAGTCTACAAATGTACCTAGCATCTTCAATTGTATTTCACAATAAATTGGAGGTATTACTAAGTGGTGATTAATACACACCACACACACACACACACACATACACACACACACACACACACGTTGAACATCTCTAATCCAGAATCCAAAAATCTGAAATGCAAAATGCTCCAAAACCTGAAATTTTTGAGCACCAATATGACACCACAAGTGGGAAATTCCACACCTGACCTCATGTGATGGGTCACAGTCAAAACACGGTAAAAACATTATTTTGTGCCCAAAATATTTTAAAATATTGTATAAAATTACCTTCAGGCTATATGTATAAGATGCACATAAAACATAAATGGATTTTATGTTTAGATTTGGGTCCCATTCCCAAGATATCTCGTTATGTATATGTCATTATTCAAAAATCAGAAAAAACTGAAATCTGAAACACCTCTGGTCCCAAGCATTTCATATAAGGGATAGTCAACCTGTGTATTTATATATGTCATATTCATATATATATATATATATAGCATAAGAATTTGAAAAGAATATTATCTTCATTCGCTGAGATATTATAACTGGAAAACCCCCAAAAATCAATAAGAGTGTACTGCAAACAATAAGAGTTTAGTAAACTGGCTAGAAATATAATTAACATCTCTAAACCAATAGACTTAGCAAGATATAATTAAAGGGAAGGTTTTATTTACAATAAAATAATAATAAATTATATAGCAATAAACTTGAAAAACTACAATAAGAGATATAAGGAAAAATATAAAGACTCATTAAAGGTGCAAAGGATATGTGACCAAATGGAGATGTATTGCTTGAATATGAACATTCAACTTCATAAAGGTGTTAATTCTAAGTTAATTTTGTAAATGTAATTAATTCAAATAAAAGTTCCATAATGTTCTTCCTTGGAACAAGACAAGTTGGTGATGAAGTTTTTAAAAAAGAATAAGTATGAAAAAATTAACAAGAGAAAGGCTGAAGAGCGTGTGGTGGGGGAACTATCATATCTCATATTAAAATACTTTAAGGCCTCCCTAATTAAAACAGCATAGTA
Source organism: Macaca fascicularis (assembly GCF_037993035.2). Classification (NCBI taxonomy): domain Eukaryota; kingdom Metazoa; phylum Chordata; class Mammalia; order Primates; family Cercopithecidae; genus Macaca; species Macaca fascicularis. The sequence continues at coordinate 49,036,873 of NC_088386.1, read as the reverse complement.
TTATTTAATAAACTGAAAGAGCAGTGAAAATAAGTAGAATATCAAAAATAGGCTCAAATATGTATAGAATTTAGTCATGATAAAAGTGTCATCTCAAATCAGTAGAGAAAGATAAATTTTTATTAAATGATATCAGAACAACTGGATAAGCATGTGGAAACGCATAGAATTTGATACATTCTTTCTATCATGTACTAGGATAAATTGCAAATGAGTCTAAGATTTAAATATAAAAATTAAAATTCTCAAAGAAGTAGAAAACATGGATGAATTTGTTTTTTAACCTGGGAGAGGAAAACACTTTCATTCCTATCGCTCTATTCGTCTAGCATTAAGTAATCAGGTATAAGAAAAAATCATAGAAGTGTTAACCTGGTAATTTTACATTCGAATATAAAACATGTATGTACCTTCAAAAACTTTTCCTTGAAAAATGTATATATTTCCTAGCTCTGTTCCATTAGAAAGGCCTAGAAACAATGTTAACCCACTAGTACAGAATACCATTAGAGCCCAGATCATGGTTTCTAAATATTATTTCCCACTAAAGGGACAGTACTTTATGGAGATATGACTGATACCAAGTCTGGGGTGCAAAATGCAAAAGATGATCCTAGGATACCATGTCTAAAGGCTATAGGAACCAATTTGATGGGACTCCTACTGGCCTAAATTAGATGAAATTGAGCTTCAAGGAGCATAGAGATTGCAATGCACTGAAACATCTGATATAGTACAACCTGTAAGAAATAATATTTTTAAAATTGATTAGATACCATTAACATGTGCTAGAATACAACTTATTATCTTTAAAACAAATCTTTTTAAGAAAAGAGAAAAAAAAAAACTTACCCTATTTTTCTTACTGAAAAAGTCAGCCAAATAAAACTCCTCTTGACAGAAGAGCTACAGCGAACAAGTACAGATAAAAGGGTAAAATTAGAATATCGCTATTTTCCGAACTCTAAATAACAGATAGGGATAATAACCAATAAACTTTTAACTAATCAGGTCAAAAGTTAATACAAATCTCTTAATAGAGGGATCAGGCTGATACTACTTAAATGCACTGGTCAATTGAAGAATTAACAGAAGTGAAACAAGCAGACATTATGTGCCTCCTGATATGATACACTAGGAAGTACAGAGTACAATCAGGATGTCAAAGAACTGGATATCAGTCCAGTCCTCTCTGTATATAGATTACTATAGCTATTCAAGAAATATAGGGGATAGAGAGACAAGGTAAATGATACCATAAGGAAATAATAAGCCAAAGCCAAGGTACTGACATTCGACAGGCTAAAAGATTCAATTTCTTCAACTAAACTGTGGCATGGTGAAAAATAGAAGGGGAGGCTGTTAGGACATCAAGACACTTAAGAGACACAAATGTCAAATGCAATGTGTTATCTTGTTTCAATCCTTATTCAAATCAACTACAAAGAGACTCTTTCAGACAATTAGAAATTTTCAATACAAACTGGGTATTATATAGAATTAGGTAATTATCGCTAATTTTGTTAGCTATTATAATGATGCTTATATTACAAAAATAAATGTTTTTATTAGTGGTCCATACTCATGTATATATGGCTGAAATAACATAATCTTTAGAATTTTCTTTAATATACTCCCAAAAAACAAGGTAATATTTGTTGGATTTTCAGAGTTGCTAATATTCATTTTTATCACCAAAATATAATAACATTTCTATGCACCAAGTATCCAACTTTCCAGAAAAACTGCCATATCTTATTTTTGCAATTGGCCATTATTCCTGGCTTTCCAGAGAGTGGTATTTATGAAATTTCCAGTGTCCACAGCACAGCATTTGTCTGTTGAAAAGAAACAAAGTGAAAGATACTATCCTCTGACCCATAAGAGTTTATGATTTTTCAGTGGAGCTATAGCACATAATTTGAACACTTTCAGAGAAACATGCAACTAATAAATTTTAACAAAAGTTATCCATGTCCAGGAATACTGTAGAATTATTTTCCCCTTTGGGGAGGGTCATTATGTGAATGAAAGCAATTGATCACTCCTGCACCTGTCTCAGGATTATTGGTAAAAAAAAAAAAAAAAAAAAAAATAGCACTATATATGGACTTATAAATGTCAGCCTACAAAGGACCTTGGAAAGGAGAAGACAGCAAAGCTCAATTTGCTACTTCAAGTACAAACCACTGTTATAAACCACACTGAGGAGGTCAGCTGCAGATGTTTATGATGCCATCGCTAAGATATGTGGGATACAGCTGGAGAGGCTATTTCAAATGACAGAACCACTCTTCTTAAGCTGCTGCTGCCTTTGTTCTCGGTGCACCCCAGTTAGATCTGCCCACAAAGGTTATATGGAGGGGCCTGAGGCTGAAGCAGAGCAGTGGAAAATAACAGCATCCCCAAACAGTCAATGCCCAAGGAGTGCAGATGCTTGTTAGGTATCTTTAGTCTTTCTAAATTGAAGAGTGCTGTTTGCCCTGAGGGTTAGGTTATACTCTAATGTATTTAAACATCTATTCACTTAAAAATATTTATGATGCATGTAATCTCTGAGCAAAAGCAGAAAACTCTGCTGTAAAGGAGCTTCCAGTCAAGAGAAGGAGGCAGACTTTCACCACATAGTCACAGTGATGAACACTAATTATAAATAGTGATAAGGAAAGAAACAGTTTCTTCCAGTGTCTATATCAAAGGAATCGTATCTCTAGTCTGGCAGGGTCAGGAAAGGCTTTCCTAGGGAATGCCACTTACCTGATGCTTGAAGGAAGAAAAGGTATGCTCTGGGCACAGTTAGTAGAGCAAAAATTTCCCAGGCAGAAGGGATTGTGGAAATAAAGGCGCAGCTAAAGGAGGTCAGATAGGTTATAGTACAAAGACTAGAGGGAGAATGAAGCTAAATGAAGTCTGAGAATGAGGCAGGACTGATCTTAAAGAACTCTGTAGCCACATTTAGGTGTTCAAATTTTATTTTAAGAGGAAGTGAAGCCACTGACAGTCAATTGAAGGATGTTAAGCAGAGGAGTAACATGATTTATGTCTTTAGAACACTATAATTTTAGTATGAAGAATAGATTGTAGGCAAGGCTGAATAGAAAGATTGCAAACTGGTGTTGCAAATGTTCAAGCAAGAGACGATAGTAAATGAAACGATGTTGGTAACCTGCAGGTGAATAGAAGGTTGAGATGTGTTAAGGTGTAACTCATGGTGAGGGATTAACTAAAGGACAGGGGAGGATGGAAGTGAGGTAAGGCAGAGAGAGTTGTCAAGGAAACCTCTTTATTTCTTGTTTGTGTACAGTCATGAGTCACTTTAAAAACAGATGCATCGTTAGGTGATTTCGTATTTGTGAAAACATCATAGAGTGTAGTTACACAAACCTAGATGGCACAGCCTAATACACACCTCAGCTTTATGGTATGGCCTGCTGCTCCTAGGCTACAAATCTGTACAACATGTTACTGTACTGAACACTGCAGGCAGCTGTAACACAATGCTAAGTATCTGTGGATCGAAACATATCTAAACGTAGAAAAGGTACAGCAAAAATGCAGTTTTACAATCTTATGTGACCACCATCATATATGTGGTCTGCTGTTGATGGAAATGTCATTATGTGATACGTGACTGTAATTGAATGGAAGTGGGCATCAAATTTGTAGGGATGGGGAATATTTAATGTAAACTAGATTTGAAGGAGATGTTTGGCCTGAGATACACTGAATTTAGGACATCCTATTGGAAATGTCAGGTGGGCAGATAAATGTAAAAATATGTAGCACAAAGAAAGTTATAGAAATATGGAAGTCCTTAGTCAGGTGATATGAGGTCAGTGAAGTAGATGGGATTTCCTAAAGGACTTCAAGCTGAATCCAGCAGAGAACAGAGCCTCAGTCTGCATCAAGCTAGCAGGGAAGGTTGAGTGTTTGTGACCAGACAAATGTTTTGAATTTAAGAATATTTAGGTATGGCCTGCATTTTCCAGTTAAATAATTTTCCCCCTTTTCTACCAGGCTACTTAACACATTTGTATTACCTGCTGGCTTTGAAGACATTTGAGTTTTCAGAATATGGCTTGAAAAAGAAGAAGATAATTTAGGATACTGGAGCAATTTCATTAAGTATTGTACATTTGGGTAGCAAAAGATGAAGCCAGAAAATTGTGAAAACAGCTGATGTGCTAAGGATTAGCAAGGAAATCTTTTTCTAAAGTATTATATCTTCAATAGAAAATCTATAAAAGTATGTGAAAATAAAATTTACTTAAAGATATGTTTTATAGTCTGTGAACATACAATATCAGTTTTTAATTTTATAAGTTTTTTTCTGATATGTAAAGGATGTAAAGTTTATAGACTTAAGTGGAAATAAAGATATAAATGATATAAAAAATTTCTCTTAATTTAAACTGCATCTTACTGGCATTTTTTTTCTTTAAAATAGTCCAACCTTTAAATATGATACAAAGTGTTTCACTGGGCTATCATATGTAATTCTTTATTCCCACAAGGTCTAATTTTGAAAAAGTAGAAGTCATTATATAATTTCAAGCATCACCGTCTATGAAAAAAGAAAAATGAATGAAAAATATTTAAAATGCCTGAAAGCACTTGACAGAAAAAAGTTATTTTGCTATAATTGCAGAAAGAGATATTAGGATGACAAAAAAAAATCATCATCCATTTGCAACCATTATAATAAAAATTTATGGTGGCATCTGTCCTTTCACAACAAATGTTTTTCCCTAGCTTTAGGCAAAAGCATGATGCTGTGTTTAATGTATCAAATTAATGAAAACCGAAATAAGTTATTTGCTAATAATCTTATAATCTTCTGTAATGTCATCTTTTTCCATTACTTTCAGTACTTTAATAGGCTAAATTGCATATTTTTAAAAAGATCAGACTTACAAACGATCATTCAGAAGCAGTATAACACAGCAATTAAGAGCATGGACTCTGGGTCCAGACAGGCTGGATTTAGATGTTCAATTCTGCCACATTTCAATGGTACGACACTTAATATTTTACATTTCAGTCTCCCCATGTGTAAAATGGGATAAGGGTAACTACCTCACAAGATTGTCATGAAGATGAAATTAATCACTACAAGATGTTAGAATAATGCCTAGCACGTAACACTTATCCAGGCTTTTATAACTATTTTTATTTTTATTTAAAAGTAAAGCTTCTGTTTCACATTAACAAAATTCTAATCAAAATTATACTAAATTATATTTGGGGGAAACAATGTAGGTTTCTCTCCACACCACTCATACAAGTTATAGAAACAGAAAATGAATTATTTTTTAAAAGGTACCTCAGAGTTCAATTTTTTTCATTTATCGAACAAAATAGTTTAGAGTGTCTATTATGTGCTAGGTGATATGTTAGGCCTGGGGATGCAGACCAAACTCTGTCTAACCGCTCTAAGAGAGTTTGTATTCTGTCCAAGAGGGCTGAATAGGAACAGCTCCAGCCTCCAGCTCCCAGTGTGAGTGACACAGAAGACGGGTGATATCTGCATTTCCAACTGAGGTACCAGGTTCATCTCACTGGGGTGTGTTGGACAGTAGGTGCAGGACAGTGGCAGCCCACCGAGTGAGAGCCAAAGCAGGGCGAGACATTACCTCACCCGGGAAGCACAAGGGGGAAGGGAATTCCCTTTCCTAGCCAAGGGAGACTGTGACACACAGCACCTGGAAAATCGGGTCACTCCCACCCTAATACTGCACTTTACCAAGGGTCTTAGCAAATGACACACCGGGATATTATATCCCACACCTGGCTCAGAGGGTCCCACACCCATGGAGCCTCCCTCATTGCTAGCACAGCAGTCTGAGATCTAACTGCAAGGTGGCAGCGAGGCTGGGGTTGCAATCCTAGTCTCTGATAAAACAGACTTTAAACCAAAAAAAGATCAAAAGAGACAAAGAAGGCCATTATATAATGGAAAAGGGATCAATTTAACAAGAAGAGCTAACTATCCTAAATATATATGCACCCAATATAGGAGTACCCAGATTCATAAAGCAAGTCCTTGGAGACCTCCAAAGAGACTTAGACTCCCACACAATAGTAAAGGGAGACTTCAACACCCCACTGTCAACATTAGACAGATCAATGAGACAGAAAGTTAACAAGGATATCCAGGAATTGAACTCAACTCTGCACCAAGCAGACCTAATAGATATCTACAGAACTCTCCACCCCAAATCAACAGAGTATACATTCTTCTCAGCACATCGCACTTATTCCAAAATTAACCACATAGTTGGAAGTAAAGCACTCCTCAGCAAATGTAAAAGAACAGAAATTATAACAAACTGTCTCTATACCACAGTGCAATCAAACTAGAACTCAGGATTAAGAAACTCAATCAAAACCACTCAACTACATGGAAACTGAACAACCTGCTCCTGAATGACTACTGGGTACATAATGAAATGAAGGCAGAAATAAACCAATAAGAACAAAGATACAACATACCAGAATCTCTAGCACACATTTAAAGCAGTGTGTAGAGGAAATTTATAGCACTAAATGCCCACAAGAGAAAGCAGGAAAGATCTAAAATTAACAGCCTAACATCACAATTAAAAGTACTAGAGAAGCAAGAGCAAACACATTCAAAAGCTAGCAGAAGGTAAGAAATAACTAAGATCAGAGTAGAACTGAAGGAGATAGAGTCACAAAAACCCTTCAAAAAATCAATGAATCCAGGAGCTGGTTTTTTGAGAAGATGAGCAAAATAGACCTCTAGCAAGACTAATAAAGAACAAAAGAGAGAGAAGAATCAAATAGATGCAATAAAAAATGATAAAGGGGATATCACCACCGACCCCACAGAAATACAAACTACCGTCAGAGAATACTATAAATACGTCTATGCAAGTAAACTAGAAAAACTAGAAGAAATGGATAAATTCCTGGACACATACACTCTCCCAAGACTAAATCAGGAAGAAGTTGAATCCCTGAATAGACCAATAACAGGTTCTGAAACTCAGGCAATAATTAATAGCCTACCAACCAAAAAAAAGTCCAGGACCAGACAGATTCACAGCTGAATTCTACCAGAGGTACAAGGAGGAGCTGGTACCATTCCTTCTGAAACTATTCCAATCAATAGAAATAGAGGGAATCCTTCCTAACTCATTTTATGAGGCCAACATCATCCTGATACCAAAGCCTGGCAGAGACACACACACAAAAAAGAGAATTTTAGACCAATATCACTGATGAACATCGATGCAAAAATCATCAACAAAATACTGGCAAACTGAACCCAGCAGCACATCAAAAAGCTTATCCACCATGATTAAGTAGTCTTCATCCCTGGGATGCAAGGCTGGTTCAATATATGCAAATCAATAAACATAATCCAGCATATAAACAGAACCAAAGACAAAAACGACATGATTATCTCAATAGAAATATAGACCAATGGAACAGAACAGAGCCCTCAGAAATAATACCATACATCTACAACCATCTGATCTTTGACAAACCTGAAAAAAAAAAACAAGAAATGGGGAAAAGATTCCCTATTTAATAAATGGTGATGGGAAAACTGGCTAGCCATATGTAGATAGCTGAAATTGGATCCCTTCCTTACACCTTAAACAAAAATTAATTCAAGATGGATTAGAGACTTAAATGTTAGACCTAAAACCATAAAAACCCTAGAAGAAAACCTAGGCAATACCATTCAGGACATAGGCATGGGCAAGGACTTCATGTCTAAAACACCAAAAGCAATGGCAACAAAAGCCAGAATTGACAAATGGGATCTAATTAAACTAAAGAGCCTCTGCACAGCAAAAGAAACTACCATCAGAGTGAACAGTCCACATACAGAATGGGAGAAAAATTTTGCAGTCTACTCATCTGACAAAGGGCTAATATCCAGAACCTACAAAGAACTCAAACCATTTTTCTTATTATACTTTAAGTTCTAGGGTACATGTGCACAACGTGCAGGTTTGTTATATATGTATACATGTGCCATGTTGGTGTGCTGCACCCATTAATTCGTCATTTACATTAGGTATATCTCCTAATGCTATCCCTCCCCCCTCCCCCCTCCCCACAATAGGATCTGGTGTGTGATGATCCCCTTCCTGTGTCCAAGTGATCTCATTGTTCAATTCCCACCTATGAGTGAGAACATGCGGTATTTGGTTTTCTGTTCTTGCGATAGTTTGCAGAGAATGATGGTTTCCAGCTGCATCCATGTCCCTACAAAGGACATGAACTCATCCTTTTTTATGGCTGCACAGTATTCCATGGTGTATATGTGCCACATTTTCTTAATCCAGTCTGTCACTGGTGGACATTTGGGTTGATTCCAAGTCTTTGCTATTGTGAATAGTGCCGCAATAAACATACGTGTGCATGTGTCTTTATAGCAACAACCCCATCAAAAAGTGGGCAAAGGATATGAACAGACACTTCTCAAAACAAGACATTTATGCAGCAAGCAGACACATGAAAAATTGCTCATCATCACTAGCCATCAGAGAAATGCAAATCAAAACCACAATGAGATACCATCTCACACCAGTTAGAATGGCGATCATTAAAAAGTCAGGAAACAACAGGTGCTGGAGAGGATGTGGAGAAATAGGAACACTTTTACACTGTTGGTGGGACTGTGAACTAGTTCAACCATTGTCGAAAACAGTGTGGCGATTCCTCAAGGATCTAGAACTAGAAATACCATTTGACCCAGCCATCCCATTACTGGGTATATACCCAAAGGATTATAAATCATGCTGCTATAAAGACACATGCACACGTATGTTTATTGTGGCACTATTCACAATAGCAAAGACTTGGAACCAACCCAAATGTCCATCAATGACCGACTGGATCAAGAAAATGTGGCACATATACACTATGGAATACTGTGCAGTCATAAAAAAGGATGAGTTCATGTCCTTTGTAGGGACATGGATGCAACTGGAAACCATCATTCTCAGCAAACTATCACAAGAACAGAAAACCAAACACCACATGTTCTCATTCATAGGTGGGAACTGAACAATGGGATCACTTGGGTACAGGAAGGGGAACATCACACACCAGGGCCTGTTGTGGGGTGAGGGGAGTGGGGAGGGATAGCATTAGGAGATATACCTAATGTAAATGATGAGTTAATGGGTGCAGCACACCAAGATGGCACATGTATACATATGTAACAAACCTGCACGTTTTGCACATGCACCCTAGAACATAAAAGTATAATAAAAAAAAAGAAAAAAGAGAGTTTGTATTCTAATGACAAAACGATATTACACTAAAAAATGTTTGTCATACACATACAATAATTTTCATATTTTTTAAAAGGATATAAAAAGAAAGGGCATATGTGAGTATATTAGGAGAATCCAACTTAAATTAAACATTAACATAGGGTAAAAAATGATTGTCACTTCAATTCTCCAATAAGGCACACAAAAAAGACAATGAAAGTACAAAGTTTGTGTGGCACAGTTTTTTGCCTGTACACACACACACCCCCATGTACACAGCATCCCAGGTTTCTGGATTTGGTAACAGACCTTTTCTGAGACACTAACATTTGGTTCAACAGTTCTTGGTCTACAACTTAAGAAACTGGTTTAAATTCCAGATGCATGTCTTTCAAATATACTTTGGAAAAATTCATCAGAAAAATGCTGAGTTAAGGAGAGACGAAATTGCATGACACAATCAGATCTAAATATTTCTGTCACTACTGGCTTTCTCATTTGTGTAATACCAAATGCCATATCTAAGGCAACTGACCAAATGTTGTTTCCTTTTAACTAGAGCATATCACAAAACTTAGAATTTGCAAACTTGTTCTTTTTTTTTTTTTTCTTGAGACAGAATCTCACTCTGTCACCCATGCTGGAGTACAGTGGCATGATCTTGGCTCCCTGCAAGCTCCGACTCCTGGGTTCACGCCATTCTCCTGCCTCAGCCTCCCAAGTAGCTGGGCCTACAGGCACCGGCCACCACGGCCAACTTTTTTTTTTTTTGTATTTCTAGTAGAGACAGGGTTTCACCATATTAGCCAGGATAGTCTCGATCTCCTGACCTCATGATCTGCCCGCCTCGGCCTCCCAAAGTGCTGGGGCAAACTGGTTATAATACAAGGCAGCTAGTTCTCTTTATTCCTGTATCCCAGTTTGTGCCAAACACAAGACACTCAAGATACTCAGGGGAACCCTCATCCCCAGGACTCACATCCACACAACCACCCTTCCACGTGAGAAGCCTGTGGAGACTCAAAACTCTCCGAGGAATTTGCAGTCCATCCTCTGCAGAGCCCCTTATAGCCTCAGCATCTTTGGAAACTCCCTTCAGCTGCCCGCCCTGTCTGAAGTCTATTTCTCTCCTGAAGACTCGGCTTCACCTGAGCCCCCTCAAGTGTTGCTTCTTCATCCTCATAGCCCTCGTTCCCTCATTCCTGGAGATGGGGAGTTGTCATGCTGGCTCCTTATCACCATTTCTAGACCTTTTCACTTTCTATTCTCTAAAACTCACAGTTTTTAATTTTTTATCTTTAAACACTACCACAGGAACATTCCTTCTTAGAAACGTTCTTATCATATTTCTTGATGATTTTAACATGGTTCCAATGGTTCAATCATTCATTGACCTGCTCTCATCCAATAATCTTTACATTCATTTTGTTTTGAGATAGGATCTCACTAGGTCATCCAGGCTGGAGTGCAGTGGTGCAACCATGGCTCACTGCAGCCTTAACTTCCCAGGCTCAAGCAATCTTCCCACCTCAGCCTCCTGAGTAGCTGGGAGTACAGGCACAGGCCACCACACTCAGCTGTTTTTTTTTCTGTAGAGATGGAGTTTCACCATGTTGCCCAGGCTGATCACGAACTCCTTGGCTCAAATAATCCACCCGCCTCAACCTCTCAAAGGACTGGGATTACAGGTGTGAGCCACCAAATGTGGCCAACATCTAATTTCATACATATGATTATGAGCTAGATTTGATATTACCAATAAATATATCCACTCCATATCTTAGTTTCTGACATCCTACTCGATGACCACTGTTTATTTTTCTAGTTCACTCTTGTTAATAACTCCTGTTCAACAATTATTCAACCATAGTTTCTTTATGATCTAGAAAAGGGGTCCCCAACCCACCAGCCGCATGCCAATACCAGCTTGTGGCCTGTTAGGAAGAGGGTCACACAGCAGGAGGTGAGCTGCAGGCAAGCAAGCATCACTGCCTGAGCTCCACCTCCTGTCAGATCAGCGGCAGCATTAGATTCTCACAGGAGGGGGAACCCTGTTGTGAACTGTGTATGCAAAGGATGTAGGTTGCACACTCCTTATGAGAATCTAATGCCTGATGATCTGAGGTGGAACAGTTTCATACAAAAACCATCCCCCCAACCACCATCTCTTAAAAAAACTTGTCTTCCATGAAACTGGTCCCTGGTGCCAAAAAGGTTGGGGACCACTGTTCTAGAAAACAATTTCATACCATTGCTTCTTTTATCAACTGCCAACACATCCTTCCTATTTTCCTAATTTTCAGTGATGCCTTTGATTCCAATTGTGCTGCCAAAAAAAAAGAAAAAAAAGAAGAAGCAGGCAGAGGACAGTCTTCACCCATCTCATTCCACAATTGCTCACATACCTACATCTGTGTTTGTAAACCCTGACTACCCTCCTCACATTAAGGTGGAATTGGCAGGGCTACTCTCAACGTCCACATTGTGCATCTGATTCGATCTCTCCTACCCTGCTCAAGAACATTGCCCTTACAATTGTCCTCTCTTCTGCATCTTCAGTTTGTTCCTCTCTCCTGGATCATTCTCATCAACATATTTTTAAACCCACTTTTCCCTTCCTTAATGCTGTTTCTCTTCTATCCTTTATAGCAAATCTCCTCATAAGAGTTGTCTCAATCACTATCCTAAAGCCTTTTAAACCCAGTCTTTCCTGAATCCATTTAAACAGTTATTTGTCCACCACTCCACTGAAACTTCTCTTTTCAGTGTCCACAAATAGCCTGCATGTTGCTAAATCCAGGGGTCAATTTTTGATCATCTTGACCTATCAGAAACATGTGACATTTGACCTTTTCTCCTCCTTGAAACAATTTGTCTGGCCCTTAGGACACCCAGCTCTCCTGGATTTTTTTCTTACCATACCAACCTGTCCTTTTGAGGTTCCATTGCTGTTTTACTCACTCCACAATCATTGTGGTGCAGTCCCAGGGCTCAGTTCACTCTTCTTTCCTGTCTACACTAACAATTGAATGATTCAGTCAATTCAGGTTTTTGTCATCTGTATGTTAATGACTCTAAAACTTACATCTGTAGCCTAGAATTATGCCCTGACTTACAGATTTGTATGTCCAACTATCTATTCAACATCTATGCTCTGACATAGACTGGACATCACAACTTTACAGATCTCAAACCAAATTCCTGATATCCCTCTCACAAACTTCCTTATCTCAGTAGTGGTAACAACATTTTTAGTTGCTCAGTCTCACAAAATTTAAAGTTATTGTTTACTGCTCTCCTATTCTCACATCCAACATTCATCAATAAGAATTGTTAGTACAAGCTTTAAAGTACAGTCAGAATTTGTCTTTTCTACCACCACCACTGCCACTACTTTGGTCCAAGCCATAATCATTTCTTATCTGTATTAAGACAGTCTTCTACCCTGTCTCCTGCATTCTGCCTTTGTCTCCATTAATGTTGCCTTTGTCTTCCTCAATTCTGCCCTGGTCTCCATAAAGTCTATTCACCACACAGCAACCAGAGTGATTGTCTAATGTCCATCATATCATGTCACTCCTCAGCTCCAAATGCTCTATTGGTTCCTGTAGTAGGCATGAAGATACCCCGTCCAGATCCTCTTTCACAAGAAATTGCTGCCCAAATGTAGGAGTGTGGTCAGCAGAGTCTCACACTGTCACTTTCTCAGGATCTTCCTTGAGCATAAAAGCCACCTCCCCCCAGGCGATAACCTACATCCAATGACTAAACAAGGCAGGTGTGTAAACTCCCAGTCAATTTTTCCTGATGTAGGACAACTTTAAAGGGCAACATTTTCTCCAGAGACCCCCCACTGTGTTGGTTAAGGATTTTTTTCGGACTTGCATTACAATTTGACTTCTCTATTTAAATGGTAATATCCTACACAACAGCCCTCTCTAACCACCCTCAGCTTAATTTTTCTCCATTGTATTTATCACTGTTGGATACACCTCATAATCCATAGTTTTTTATTGTCCCTCCACTAAAATATATACTCTATAAAGGCAAGAATTTTTTGCTGTATCGCCAATGTCTAGAAAATTGCTAAGACCTATTAGCCATTCAATAAATATTATATGAAATGAATCACTATTTAACTTACTTATCTAATAATCATTGTTAGATATATTCAAAGACAATGTTAATTGTCACTATTGTATAAAGTTAAGCATTACCAAACAGGCAAGTATTTGAGGATTAGTCTGGATATAACATATGGTTCATTATACTTAGTAGGCACACAAGATGTGGCTGTTGGTGATAGCAATAGTGATGAACAGTGATACCTACAGAATGCCACAAAGGCCAGGGAACGGTGCTCTCCAGACTGTGACAGCTAAATCAAAAGTTAAGGCTGGGCACGGTGGCTCAAGCCTATAATCCCAGCACTTTGGGAGGCCCAGGCAGGTGGGTCACTTGAAGCCAGGAGTTTGAGACCAGCCTGGCCGACATGGTGAAATCTCATCTCTACTTAAAAAAAAAAAAAATTAGCTGGGTGTGGTGGTGCACGTCTGTAATCCCAGCTACTCAGCAGGCTGAGGCATGAGAATCACTTCAACTTGGGAGGCAGAGGTTGTAGTGAGGCGAGATGGTGCCACTACACTCCAGCCTGGATGTCAGAGTGAGACTCTGTTTCCAAAAATAAAAAATAAAAAGTGACCATTCAGTTACCAAGATTGTTTTTACATGTCAACATGCAAATATGTAGGAAATAATACAGATAATAGAAGAAGAAATCTCTTTGCTGCTAGATAGCTGCCATCTTGTGAAGCCAGGCTCTTAAATGGTATTCTAGGAAACAGGGAACAGAAAGGAAGACCTCCAGGTCTTTCAGTCAGTATCTTCCTCTCTGGCACAAGATCAGGTGTGCATTTGGACCTATCCCTTAAAGTCTCTTAGATATTGCTACGGTATCTTAGAGGCCAAGCTTTTATTAATTCAGAAGAAAACCAAGCTAGAAAGATCTTTAAAAAAAAAAAAAAAACCAAGAATGGAGATGAAAAGGAGGATATAAAGAAGATAAAAAGAAAGCTCTGGTCAGATACTGCCAGATATTTTACTCTTATTTTTAATGTGGTCATCAGCAAAATCCCACTAAAAATGGCATCTAGTCCACTAAATAGGATCTTAATGTATAACCAACAATCACAGAACTTAGTCATTTAATAGAATCATTTATTTGCTCAGGATCCCATGGGTAGGCAATTTATACTAGGCTCTGCATGAAAAGCTTGTTGCTAAGTCCATTCTTGTATTTGGCCTCTGGCTGAGACACTGTGAGGGTTAGGGAAGCTGAGACTCACCATGGTCTCTCTTACCATAGTTGGTCATATGGCTATAGTTTTATAAGAAAGTGAGAATGCAAGCCACAATTTTTCTTGGAGCTCTCACGCATCCAATCTACCAATTCTATGGGTCAAAGAAAGTCATGAGGCCATCTCAGTTTCAAGGAGAAAGGAAATAGGCTCTACCTCTCAAGGTGAGAAATCACAAATAATTTATTTCTGTTTTCAATCTACCATTGGCCTATCCTTTAAAACTGCATTCTTTTAAAAAGCAGTTAAATAATACAGGAACTTTACTATTCTCAAGTATTTTGTTTAAAGATTGCAAGCTACTGAAGCATGGAGCACTTGATATACTTTTGTTTTGAAGTTCCCATTTTAACGTGTGCAGTTCAGTAGTTTTTTAGTATAAATCACATGATTGTGCAAACATCATCACTATCTAATTTTAGAACATTATTATTACCCCCAAAAGAAATCCCTACCCATTATCAGTTACTCCATATTCTCCTCTTTCCTTAACCCCTGGCAACCACTAATCTATTTTCTGTCTCTATGGATTTCCCTTTTCTGGACATTTTATATAAATTAAGTTGTACACTATGTAGCCTCTGTGTGTGGCTTCTTTTACTTGGCCTGTTTTCAAAGGTCATTCATATTATAGCATGTATAAGTACTTTATTTCTGTGAGTAATATTTCACTGTATGACACACCAAACTTGTGATCTACTCAATCCACAGACATTTGGGTTGTTTCCACTTTGGGGGTGTTATGAATGATTCTTTTATGAACATTTGTGTACAAGTTTTCATGTGAACATACATTTTCAGTTTTCATGGGTATACGCTTGTCAGTGGGATTGCTGAGTCTTGATATACTATTATATATCCAGGATTTTTCATGATGTGTATGTCTGACTGAACCATACTAATATGTTTTATACACTCGGATAAAGAGACCAGAATAAGTCAATTTTGGTATATGTTTCTGGTAGGGTAGGTCAGATGAAAAGTTTCAGGGGCCTTTATACCAAAAAGCTTAAATTCATCACTGTAAGTCTAGGTTAGGTCAGAAAGATTCTCTGGATGAAAAAGCCAGAAGACAGTTACTCCTGTTCAGGTGTCTCTCAAAGCTCTGCACACTCTACTACTCACGTAAGTATATTTTACAATAAACGAAGTATTTCCCTTACTATCCTTTGGTTTATTAATATACCACATCAATTGAGGTAACTGACATCCCCTATTGTTTGGAGACACACATTTTGCTTAATATTGGCCTGTAGTGGCAAGTCTTACTATTTTGCTTGCTATTGTCAAAGCATGATATTTTATTATGATCCACAGAGCAGATCCACATTCCTGGCATCACCTATGAGCTTCTTAGAAATGCAGGGTGTCAGGCCCCACTCCAGATCTACTGAATAAGAACATGCATTTTAACAAACTCCCCAAGGATTTTTGTTCACGGAAAAATGTGAAAGGCAATGCCATATAGCAATCTTAATTCAGCGAGCTGTTACAGAATTTAAAGCTGGAGGATCAGACATTTAATCAAAATCTTCCTGTGAGAATATGGACACTAAATAATATTATCACCAATAATACACAGAAAGCAATTATTGGATGTCAACTACATTTCAGGAACTATGCCAAGTGCTTTCCGAGCATTATCTCTTTCTATTTTTATGGCAATCAAGTATTTTTTGCCCCACTTATGGATACCAAAAGCAGGACTCAAAACTCAAGCTATTTGCCAAAAGTCAAGAGTAAGCTCTTTTAAGAGTAGGAGCCAGGAGTCAAACCCCAGTTTGCCTAATTTTAGAGCCCCAAAGTCCTTAACACTATCTTATCTTGCCCAGTAATATTTGCAAATAGCATCCTCATAATCTAATTAATGAAAAAGAAAACAAGATCTACTCTATATAATATCTAAACTTACTTAATTACATGTGTTCTTACCTATTCATGAGAACATAAGCTCCAAGGGGGTGGGAATTTTTGACATTTTCACTGGTATATCTTCACTATCTAGATCAATACATAATAAGCTGTCATTAATTTTATTGAATGAGAAAATTAGTTTATATATTAAGATCCTACCTGTGGCTTATGAAAATGAATAAAATTTCATCTTTACTGATTTCTCTTCCAATTTCTCAGCCTTGGATTTTACCTGTAATATGAATGCTAATGGCTGGTTTGCTGTGGCACTGATGAATTTATCTTCAATGAAAATAGAAATAATATGGTGTTATACATCGGCAGTAACTCCTCAGAATACCATCTTATCACAGAGTGTTTTGACATAGTACAACCTTGAAGGAGATGTATCTGTGGCTAAAAATGTATCTTGTCAGTTGTTGTTTTATTAGAAAACAATGGTCTGGAAACATCAGTTTGGGCCTAGCACATGGGTGCATTTTGTAAGAACTGAAAATGTGTGATATAATGGTGGCAAAATATGCATTGAGAAAAGTTAAGATGTATTTCTCAAAGGGCTAATAGTGCAGGAAATTCTTCAAACCATACATTCTACTTCATCCATCTTGTACATGATTATTTTACAGTGGAACCACTTGTTATTCACCTCCATTCCATTAGGCAACCAAATTACATGCCAAGCTAGCTTTATAAATAGAACTCGGAGTAGGTGGGCCATAGCCAGAGGAAAACAAGAGAATAAATTCATTTATATAATCTCACCTTTTAGAGTTGAAATCGCCTTTTCTATATATAGAGGAACTGTCAGAATTAGACAAAAGTAGGAAAGGGACAATTATTCAAAAAAGACTTAGGAAAACACAGAAGACCTTCAGTATTTCTTTAATACAACGGAAGTATATAAATCTATATCAGACACGCTGAAAATTACATTGTGGTTATTGAGGCAATATACACACAGATTTATTGACAAGATATTTTGCATCTAATGCTAATACAAAACTTGATCTGCACACAGTCTTATTGGCATTAATATCGCATTGATATCATACTTGACTGGATGGTGACTAAGTAGATAATGAGGTGAAATAGAGCATCTAATCTTGTTTGACACCTGACAAGAAGGGGGGCACACTTGTACACACAAAAGGTAGATATTCTAACTAATCCTTTCATAAAATTTTACAAACTTACTTCCAATATCTCAAATACAATATATGCTCATATTTCAGTGGGAAAACACCTACAAGACCAGCTACATAATTTGCAGGGCCCAGTACAAAATGAAAATGTGGGGCCTTTTTCAGAATCCAAGGGATGAAAATGATTTTAAAAGTACAGAAATACAATTTTTTTTCCTCTCTTCTATAATCATTCTTCCAACTTGTCACAGCTTTTTTATGTTTTTAATTTAATTTCATTCTAAGAAAATAATTACTTATCAATTTTAAATTGGCAAGAATGCTATCATTTGTCTTTATATGACGAAGTGCCAGTTTTAAATCCAATTATCAGATCCTATTAGGAATCACTGAAAAATTGAGATTATGTATTTTGGAGCTTATCTCCTGAGGGTGCAAGGAGCTGGCCAGCAGAGAAAAACATAAACCAGATTCCGGATGGTGGAAATGAGGAAGATAGTGTCTTCCAAGGTCAGCTTGGAATACTCACAGGGCATGTACAGAACCACAGGGCTGCTGAGGGCCCTCCCCACATCACAGGGCTCTGGAACCTGACTACAGCTGGGTTCCATTTTCTGTCAGCCACTGGCTCCATATACTTTGCCCTGACCAGGGCGGAGAAGTTGAGCTAGGGATATCCTCTTGCCAGGGGCATTGCAACCTCCATGTTGGGTGCCTGGATTGGGGGTGGGTAAGAGACTTCCGTAGTGTGACCAGACCAGAGTTGGGATGGATACCACTATGACCCTCTCCCTAGATATTGGGGTATAACCTCAACCCTTGCTATACCCACACTCTCTCTGGGGTCAAGGTGGCCCCTGTGGCCAAGTGGGGTCCAGAGTACCAGGTGGT
Source organism: Macaca fascicularis (assembly GCF_037993035.2). NCBI lineage: Eukaryota > Metazoa > Chordata > Mammalia > Primates > Cercopithecidae > Macaca > Macaca fascicularis. The sequence goes on along the minus strand of NC_088386.1, from coordinate 49,018,309 downwards.
GGGAAAGTTAATAGCCTAGAATCTGTCCCTTGGGCTGCTGGGCCTTGCACACTGCATACATCCTAGACCTGCTTACTTAACACATCCTTTCTGTAGAAGCAGCCATGGTACAGACTGCGGCTTGCCCTCCAATGTCCATTCTCCTCTTGTTTAATAATAGAACTCTCAACTTTTAGCTGTGGACCAAGACAAAGCAGGCATTTTCTCCATCAGCCTTGCAAGCTGAGTATGCTGTGTGATTGAGTCATGGCTAAGATGTATACATGGAATCAACATGTGTGAACATCCTCTACCTTATTCTCCTTGCTCTTTCCTTCTGCTATGGAGAACACGGATGTAAAATCTGGAGCTCCAGATGTTGTTATTTGAACCTTCAGAAGAAGGGCCATATCTTAGAAATAGTTGAGCAGAAGCTTAACAAATTAAGTTTTCACTTCACCAGCTGTGGACTGCCACCACCAGACTTAAGAGAAAGAGACACACACATCCTAACTGGGTTAAGCTCTCCTTTTTTTTTTCTGAGTCTCTGCTACTCAAAGCCAAATCATAATCCTAAAATTAGGAGAAAAAACGTAATCTGATGTTATGCTATTTCACTCACTACTAGTCCTTATTCAGAGATCACTGATCCAACTCCAAGACCTCTTTTCATTTCTACCCCTCCCTTATGAATGTTTGCTCTTAAGCTGTTGGCAGAGGATGTCCCTCAATGTTTGTGTTCTGTCGTGGCTTTATTTTACCATACTTAAAATGATTATAACTGATTTTGTTAACTTAAGATTCCATTCCTTTTCAGCAAAGAGGTAACAATTGCTGACCATTTAAGAATAACTACATACTTCAGTATTGTATAATTTCTGCCACGATTAAAACATTGAGTTCTCAACTACAGAACACTGTATTCTTGTATCATATTAGAAATTGTTAAGAATAGTTTTCCAAGTCAATTCTAAATAGAGAACTCTTACCTGAATCATGGGTTGCTATCTAAATCGGACAATAATTTTTCTTAGTTTTCCTCAATTTGCCTCATTCAGATCATTTTGTAAGCGATCTTTTGAGAATTAAATTGATTCTCCACTTTGTGGATGTTAGAAGGAAATAAACACCAAATTGACATGTGTTCAAGTATTCAAGTAATTAAAACATTAAATTCCTGACAAGTAAAATGAACAAAGACTTCATGCAATGCTTGTATTATGATCAACCTGTTAAGAATGGTTGTGTAAATGTTACCAGTTCCCACAGACATGAGTTGTTAGCAAGGAGAGATCAAGAAGCAATGGAAGAAAGCTGTGGTCACTGGATAGAATTATTTTTCCCTGGATATTGAGGATTTAGGGAAATTCTTAATAATAACAATCAGCAGAGGTTTTATAACTCATGCAGCAACCCTATATTCAGTGTTTATTTCTTAAATCTTACTATGCCAAAACTTCTTTGGATTTATGACCCAGAAATCACACATTTCTGTATTTATTTTTTCCATCTTTCTCTGTACATTGTGCTGATGATCGATCACCAGGCAGAGGAAGATAAAACTGAATATTTATGTGGAGCACAGGAAAGGTCCCTGCTGTGAGCTATTAGCTCAGCTGATGACGTGTGCTCCCAGTTGGAATCCAAAGGGATGGTAAGAGCACTGCTGCAGCCCTTTATAAACGGCACATAAAAAGCACCTGTTTGCCTGCTTCATTACACTTCGCCTAATGAACGCCTCCGGGGAGCAGAAGTGGGGAACTACTTTCCTGCTATAAATAGAGAAAGGTATTTAAAAGTTCTCATTTAAATGTGAGTACTGTTATCTGTAACAATTTGCAATAATGTAATACACCTCAGGAATATAAATGAGCCAGTACTTGCATGTATTCGTGAGGTGGCCTGTAGCAGGAAGACGGTTTCTTGTACTGTTTAGACAATTTTGTTTTTCTGTAACATCTGAGTCACAGGCATTTACTGAGTTTTCTTAAGCTTTCTCTACCTAATTCCTGCTTAACCTTGGGAGGCTCAGTTGAGCCACCACCTCTTCTAAGAAACTTTCTGAAGCATTCCATCTCCCTAACATGTATAAACACACAGTCCATTAAGAATGCAGAATGTGTTCTCATGTATAATTATAAATTTATATAATTTACATTACAAGGTCACAAATGCTTTTATAAAGCTTTATGACCTTGTAATATATTTATAAATTTATTTTTGCACTTTTAGAGAAAGATAGCATCTTATTTTTCACTGAGTCTCTAGCTCTTCTAAATCGACTTGTCACAGGGCATACACTCAACAATAAGGTGTAGGCAGGTGCAATAAACACAAGAATTATTCTTTCTTCAGCTTCTGTGAGATGACTCTTCTCTGGCCATTCCTTCTCAGTCTGCTTTGTGGTCTCCATGTCCTCTGTTCAACTGTAATCTTAAATATGGGTATTGCCAAATATTCACCTCCAACCTTATAGTATTTCCACTCAACAGATTATTTCTGGGCAACCTCATCTACAAACTTGTTTTAAAGCAGAGACTTACAAATTGCAGTTTGCAAGGCAATCAATGGGGCATGGAAAGAAAACATCAAAACTTCTATTTACAGATATATTTTTATCTCAGCCTTTTAGAATTTCTATTTGTAATATGCATTGCACACAAAATCATATAATTACGTAAGTCATTATAAATACATGTAAAGTTGGTTGCATGCTCAAAATTTTATTGGATGTGTATTTTTATGAGGTACAGCATTTATAAAATATATATGACTGCCTCCACAAGCAATGGGGTAGAAGTTGAATTCATACTCACCAAATATTTTGGTCTTGACAAAGATTCTTTGCTTGACCAAACTTTAGTCAGATTCTTAAAACTTCTCCTAGGTCTAGCTGTGCAACTTCTTGCAAATTTCAGTTTTTAACAAGAACCTTGATAAGGTTGTTTAGACAGAATCCCCCATCCTTCATATCTGATCACCCTCAATAGCTAGTTGGGTTCTTCATCCTCCACCTTCCCTCAAGTGATGTCTGATCACCCTGGCCTGTCTTCAGCAAGAATCCTGTTAGTTCAGTTTAATCAAAATGCTCCTTACCCCTGATGTTTCCTCTTCATAATTTTCCATCCACTGATCCCCAACTTTGCCGCTTGCTATAAATTCCTAGTTGCTTAAGCTGTATTCAGAACTGAGTCCCGTTCTATACTTAAATCTCTTTTCTCCTATTGCAATAGTCCTGAATAAAACCTGCTTCTACTTCCATTTGTTGTTGATTTTTCTTTTTTTTTTTTTCTTTTTTTTTTTTTTTTTTTTTTTGAGACAGAGTTTTGCTCTTATTGCCCAGGTTAGAGGGCAATGGCACGATCTCAGCTGACTGCAAACTCCACCTCCTGGGTTCAAGTGATTCTCCTGCCTCAGCCTCCTAAGTAGCTGGGATTACAGACCTGTGCCACCACGACCAGCTAATTTTTTGTAATTTTAGTAGAGCGGGGTTTCACCATGTTGGCCAGGCTGATCTTGAACTCCTGACCTCAGGTGATCCACCCACCTCAGCCTCCCAAAGTGCTGGGATTACAGGCGTGAGCCACCATACCCAGCCTTTAATTACTATTCAGCTCTAGTATTCCTTTGCAACTTGTCAGGGCCAAGAGAAAATATCCCCTTCACCCTTTAAAGGTTCATTTAAAAATTACTGACTAGAGGCAAATGGATAGAAGAGAAGGCATAGAAATGTATTTGATCATAGTTTCATATAACACAAGAGCTTTCAGAATGAAGACCCAAAGAAAGATACAGGGGAAATTGTCCATTTTTATGCTTATGTTCAACAAACTATGGGCAACTGTACAGAAATACGTTGAACAAAAAACTAATGCTAATAACTGAGTGGGGAAACCCAGCAAGCCCTGTCCATCTAGATTCTTCTTGCTTTCTCTAAGCATGTATTCCCCATCTTTCTGAGGTTAGACCAGGACACCCTCTGGAATGAGGGTCTTAGGGCTAACAATCAAACAAGATAGATCAGATAATTTATTTATGACCAGTTTTTACACAGAAATGCAGAGGAGAAGTTTAGAGTAATAATTGTAGGTTTTATGACTGGCTTTGGGGAAAGGTGTTCTGGTTTTTATGACCCACATTGGAGAAGAAGGATTCTAGTTTCTATGGTGCCTTGAGAAAGAAAAGAAATGAGAGACAGGAGAGCAAGAGAAAGTCAGTTGATTAGTCCATTCTCACCCTGCTATAAAGAACTGTCTGAGACTCGGTAATTTATAAAGGAAAGAGATTTGATTGACTTACAGGTCAGCAGGATTAGGGAAGCCTCAGGAAACTTACAATCATGGTGGAAGAGGAAGCAAACACATCCTTCCTTCACGTGGTGGCAGGAAGGAGAAGTGCAGAGCAAAGGAGGGGAAAGCCCCTTATATAACTATCAGATCTCATGAGAATTCACTCTCTATCATGATAACAGGATGTGGGAACCACAGCCATGATCTAATCACCTCCCACTGGGTCCCTCCCACTACACCTGGGGATTATAGGAGCTACAATTCAAGATAAGATTTGGGTGGGGACACAACCAAACCATTTCATTCCACCCCTTGCCCCTCCCATATCTCATGTCCTCACAATTCAAAACAAAATCATGCCTTTCCAACAGTCCCCCAAATTTTTAGTTCATTCCAAAATTAAGCCAAAAGTCCAAGTCCAATGTCTCATCTGAGACAAGGCAAGTCCCTTCTGCCTATGAGCCTGTAAAATCGAAAGCAAGTTACTTACTTTCTAGATACAATGGGGATACAGATATTGGGTAAGTATACCCATTCCAAATGGGAGAAATTGGTCCCAACAAAGGGGCCAAAGACCTCATGCAAGTTTGAACCCAGTGGGGCAGTCATTAAATCTTAAAGCTTCAAAATCTGCTTTGATTGCATGTCTCACATTCAGGTCACACTGTTGCAGGAGGTGGGCTCCCATGGACTTGGGCAGTTCCACCCCTGTGGCTCTGTAGGATACAGCCCCTGGGGCTGCTTTCTTTGGCTGCTGTTTAGTGCTTGTGGCTCTTCCAGGTACACAGTGCAAGCTGTCAGTGGATTTACCACTCTGGCGTCTGGAGGATGGTGGCCCTCTCCTCACAGCTCCGCTAGGCAGTGTCCCAGTGGGGACTCTGTGTGGGAGCTCCAACCCCACATTTCCCCTCTTCATTGCCCTAGTAGAGGTTCTCCGTGAGGACTTCACACCTGTGGCAAACTTCTGCCTGGACATCCAGATGTTTCCATATATCCCCTGAACTCTAGGCAGAGGTTTCCAAACATCAACTCTTGTCTTCTGTACACCTGCAGGACCAACACCACATGGAAGCTGCCAAGGTTTGGGGCTTGTACCCGCTGAAGCCATGGACTGAGCTGTACATTGGTCCCATTTAGACATGGCTGAAGGGGCTAGAATGCAGGACACCAAGTGCCTAGGCTGCACACAGCAGGAGGGCCCTGGACCAGGCCCACAGAACCATTTATTCCTCCTAGACCTCCAGGCCTCTGATGGGAGGGGCTGCCATAAAGGTCTCTGACATGTCCTGGAGACATTTTCCCCACTCTCTTGGCAATTAACATTTGGCTCCTCATTACTTATGCACGTTTCTGCAGCTGGCTTGAATTTCTCCCCAGAAAATGAGTTTTTCTTTTCTACGATATTGTCAGGCTGCAGATTTTCCAAACTTTTATGCTCTGTCACCTCTTAAATGCTTTGATGCTTAGAAATTTCTTCTGCCTGATACCCTAAATAATCTTTCCCAAGTTCAAAGTTCCACAGATCTCTAGGGCAGGGGAAAAAACACCAGCAGTCTCTTCGCTGAAGCATAGCAAGAGTCACCTTTATCCCAGTTCCCAAAAAGTTTCTCATCTCCATCTGAGACCACCTCAGCCTGGACTTCATCATCTGTATCACTATCAGCATTTTCATCAAAACCATTCAACAAGTCTCTAGGGAGTTCCAAACTTTCCCATATTTCTTCTGGGTCCCCCAAACTGTTCTAATCTCTGCCTGTTACCCAGTTCCAAAGTTGCTTCCACATTTTCAGCTATCTTTATAGCAGCACTCCACTTCTGGTACCAATGTAGTATATTAGTCCATTCACATGCTGCTATAAAGAACTGCCTGAGACTGGGTAATTTTTAAAGGAAACAGGTTTAACTGACTCATAGGTCAGCAGGGCTGAGGAGGCCTCAGGAAACATACAATCATGGCAGAAGGGTAAGAAAACATGTCTTCTTCACACGGCAGCAGGAAGGAGAAGTATGAGTGAAGGGGGAAAATCCCCTTATAAAACCATCACATCTCGTGAGAATCCACTCACAATCACAAGAACAGCATGGGGGAACTGCCCCCACAATCGAATCCCTTCCCACCAGGTCCCTCCCACAACACTTAGGGATTATGAGAACTACAATTCAAGATGAGATTTGGGTGGAGACACAGCCAAACCATACGAGTCAGAGAAAAGCTTTTGCTTCTGAGACCTTAATCTGTGGTACTTTCTGAGTCCCAACACAGTCTTGATGTATTCTCCAACTTAGGAAATGACACCAGCATTTACCAGCCACCCAAGACAGAGGACACACTCCTCCCTCACAAAGAATCTATACTTATAAACATCTTGGAGCCCTCTTCTTTTGCCCTTTCTGACAGTTACAACCTTAGTTCAAGCTCTTGCCTGGTGGTTGACACAGCCTTAAAAAGAGATTGTCTCTGCCAGAATGCTCTTTGGAAAACCCAACTGTAATCTGTTGTAAATTTCTGCAATTAGCCTCCAAAGCTTCCAAGGCCAAGTTCAATTTTCATCTTCATGTCCTATACAGTCTCTGTAGCTTCATATCTCCCTCTCATGTTTACAGAGAGAACTACCTGTGGTTACTTGAATACAGCAGGCAATGCATGACTTTGAGCATTCACACACACAGAACCTTCTTGCTGGACTGTTCCACCCAACTAAATCCTACTAATCCTTTGAAAAGCAGCTCAATATTCACCTCCAATAAGTTTTTGCAGTGATTTCCCAGTAAGATGTAGTTAACTTTTAACTAAATGTACATAACTATGTGTCAAATACTGTCAAAGCCTTTATCATACAATTTTATAAGTACACATTCATTTACATTTTAATTATATATTTCTATTATAATTTAGTGTATTTTATTTAAAGAATAATTGCATCTTATTTTAATAATTTTTTAATTACACATGTCTTTGGACAAAAATTCTTTAGCACACTATTTTAAAATTTCTGATTTACAGGTTTATGTGTCTAACCGTCAAAGTGTAAGTACCCTGAAAATAGAAATCATTTATTTCACAATGTAAAGCTCTACACTATTATATGCTAATGAATATTAGTTAAATGAATGAATTAAGGGCAAACTAAAATGGAAGTATTCTCAAGTAAAAAATAAAAACGATAAGCATATATCTGTTTTGTTCAGTTTAAAAATTGATCATCTCTTTTCTGGTTTCTGGTTCCACATGTAAGGAGGTTACAAGTCACCACTTCATCTTAACAAGTAAAAAGTTAAACTAAGAAAAAAAAATCAATATCACTTCTTACATCGGTAACAGAAATGAGGCAATGGGGAAAATGAATGCCCTCCTCCTCCAGATTGGACAGACAGGCAGGTAGATACAGAGAATTACAACATATTAAAGCAGCAATCCTTGTGAGAACCAGCACTGAGATCAAGAAACCTGAACTGACAAATTGTTGGAGGCTAGGTATGAATAAATCTCAAAGTTAAAAGCTCCAGGGAAATTCAGTCATGCAAGGCCCTCATGCTTGTGTTAGTTTTACCACTGAAGCTTGATCATATTCCCACGCTAAAGATGGGAGAGAAAAGAAAACCCTCATGCTTCTAGCAGGAGGAGGAGAAAAGGAACTATTTTTAAACATCTCAGAGTACTTTATTCTTAAAAAGTTTCTCCCAAGGGCAGACTTTGTTAAGAGGGTACTAACTTGCTAGCATTTTATCAGAGCCTAACTGACCTTGGGGAAAGTAAGTATCCAATTCCAGCTCACTCTAGCCATCCTGTTTCACCTAAAAGGGGAGAAGCAAATTAGGGAAACACTTGTGAAGTTAGTCCAGAGTCATAGGCTTATGAAAAAAAAAACTGAGACCTAATCATAGGATTATAAAATATTTCTTCCCCTCACACCTTACCAATTAATGGCCTATTTACAGCTATTTCTTGTACCTAGTACATCATGTCCAGCTCTTAAGAAAAAATTACAAGGTATACTGAAGGCAAAAACCACAATTTAGAGAGAGCAAGCATCAGAAACAGATATGACAGGGAGGTTGGAATTATCAGACAGAAAAGTTAGAACAATAATTAATATGCCAAGGGTTCTAATAGATAAAGTAGGCAGCATGCAAGAAAAGATGAGAAATATAAGAATAGAGATGGAAATTCTAAGAAACAAAAAGAAATACTAGAAATCAAAAACACAATAATGGAAATGGGCTTATCAGTAGACTGGACATAACTGAGGAAAAAAAATCTCCGAGCTTGATGAAATACTAATAGATACCACCTAAACTAAAAAGCAAAAAACAAAAAACAAAAACAAAAACAAACAAAAAAAAAACTGAGGAAAAAAAAACTCAGGATATGCTGAAGGCCTTGTGAGCCCACCCCTTTTATCAGTGTGGCCTTAACATGAAAAATGGAGTCAAAGAAGATTATTTTTGAGCTTTAAGATTTAATGACTGTCCTGCTGGGTTGTGGACTTGCATGGGGTCTGTAGCCTTTTCCTTTTAGTCAATTTTTTCCTTTCGAAATGCGAGTATTTATTCAATGCCTGTATCATCATTGTATCTTCAAAGTAACTAAGTAGTATTTTTTTATTATCATCATTTTACAGGCTCATAGGCAAAAGGAACTTGCCTTATCTTAGATGAGATTTTAGACTGTGGACTTTTGAGTTAAAGCCGAAATGAGTTAAGACTTTGGGGAACTGTTGGGAAGGCATGATTGTATTCTTAAATATGAGACAAACATGAGATTTGGGAGCAGAGTGATATGGTTTTGATCTGTGTCCTCAGTCAAATCTCATGTTTAAATGTAATCCTCAATGCTGGAGGTGGGGACTGGTGGGAAGCGATCAGACCATGGGGGCAACTTCTAATGGTTTAGCACCATCCCCCTAGAGCTTGTGATGGGGTTCTCATGAAATCTAATTGTTTAATAGTGTGTGGAATCTCCCCCTCTCTCCTACTCCAGCCACGTAAGACTTTGCTTGCTTCCCCTTCACTTTCCACTATGATTGTAAGTTTCCTGAGGCCTCCCCAGAAGCTGAGTAGATAACCAACATCATGCTTTCTGTATGTCCTGTGGAACTGTGGGCCAATTAGTTCTCTTCTCTTTGTAAATCACCCAGTCTTAGGTATTGCTTTATAGCAATGCAAAAATGAACTGATACAGATGGGTAGTTTGCATTATTTTCTGCCATTCTGTGGGTTATCTCTTCACGTTGCCAGTTGTTCGCTTTGCTATACAGAAATTTTTTAACTTGATGTGATTTCATTTGTGCATTTTTGCTTTGGTTGCCTGTGCTTGTAGGGTATTACTCAAGAAATTTTTGCCAAGCTCAATCTCCTGGAGTTTCTCCAATGTTTTCTTGCAGTAGTTTCACAGCTTTAGGTCTTAGATTTGTCTTTAATCCATTTTGATTTGATTTTTGTATATTTCAAGAGATAGGGTTCCAGTTTTGTTCTTCTGCATATGGATATCCAGTTTTCCCAGCACCATTTATTGAAGACACTGTCTTTTCTTCAGAACATGTTATTGGCACATTCATGGAAAACAAGTTTACTGTAGGTGTGTGGATTTGTTTCTGGGTCCTCTATTCTGTTCCATTCACTTGTGTGTCTGTCTTTTTGATTTTATTTTTTGTTCTGTTTTGTTGCCTGTACCATGCTGTTTGGGTTACTACAACCCTGTAGTATAATTTGAAGTCAGGTAATGTGATTCCTCTAGTTTTGTTCTTTTTGCTCAGAATAGCTTTGTTTATTCTTGGTCTTTGTGATTTCATATGAATTTTAGAATTGTTTCTTCTACTTTTTTGAAGAATGTCTTTGGTATTTTGAAAGGGATTACATTGAATCTGTAGACTGCTTTGGGGAATATGGATAAAATTAGCAATATTGACTCATCTAATCCATGAGCATGGAATGTCTTTCAATTTTTTGATATTTTCAATTTCTTTCATCAATATTTTATAGTTTTCATTATAGATATTTTTCACTTATTTGGTTAATTCATAGGTATTTAGTTTTATGTGAGGCTGTTGTGAATGGGATTTTTTTTTCTTTTTCAGATTGTTCACAGTTGTATATAAAAATGCTACTGATTTTTGTATATTGATTTTTTGTCCTACTTTACTGAATTTATCAATTCTAATAATTTTTTGGTAGAATCTTTAGGTTTATTCAAATATAATGTCATATTATCTGCAAACATGGATAATTTCATATCTTCCTTTCCAATATGAATGCACTTTATTTTTCACTTGTCTGATTGCTCTAGCTAGGACTTGCAGTACTACGTTAAATAACATTGGTGAAAGTAGATAACCTTGTCATGTTCCAGATCTTAGAATAAAGCCTTTTAGTTTTTCCCCATTTAATATGGTACCAGCTGTGTGTCTATTTCACTTGGTTTTTATTATGTTATTATGTTCTGTACCTAGTTTGAGGGGTTTTATCATGGAGGAATTTTTACCTTTTTCAAATGCTTTTTCAGCATCAGTTGAAAGGATCATTTGGTTTTTGTCCTTCATTCTGTTGATATGGCCTATCACATTGATTTATTTGCATATGTTGAAACATTCTTGCATCCCAGTGACAAATCCCACTTGATCATGAAGATGTTTTCCACATATTGTTGAATTTGGTTTGCTAGTATTTTGTTGAGTATTTTTACATCAATATTCATGAGATATTGGCCTATTTTTTAATGTGTCTTTGTCCAGTTTTGATATCAGGGTAATAGTGGCTTTGTAGAATGAGTTTGGAAGTAATCCCTCCTCCTCTCTTTTTTGGAGCAGTTTGAGTAGGATTGGTATTAGTTCCTCTTTAACTGTTTGGTAGAATTCAGCAGTGAAGCCATCAGTTGCTGAGCTTTTCTTTCCTAGGAGACTTTTTATAACATCTTTGATCTTGTTACTTGTTATTGGCCTGTTTGGGCTTTTAATTTCTTCATGGTTCACTCTGGGCAGGTTGTATTTGTTTAGGAATTTGTCCGTTTCTTCTAGATTTTCCAAATTTTTGGCATATAGTTGCTCATAGTAGCCATGAATGATCCTTTGCATTTCTGCAGTATCAGTTGTAATGTCTCTTTTTTCATCTCTGATTTTATTTGGATTTTTTTCTTTTTTCTTATTTAGTCTAACTAGAAGTTTGTCAGTTTTGTTTAACTTTAAAAAAGACAACTTTTTGTTTCAGTGATTTTTGTACTGTTTTCTTCATTTCAATTTCATTTATTTCTGCTCTGATCTTTATTATTTCCTTTATTCCACTATTTTGGGGTTTGTTTTGCGCCTTGTTTTCTAGTTCTTTAGGATGTATTTCTTGGTTCTTTATTTGAAGTTTTTCTAATGTTTTTGATGTAAGTATTTATAGCTATATACTTCCCTCTGAGTACTGCTTTGGTGTATCCCATGACTGGTGGAATGTTATGTTTCCATTGTCATTTGTTTCAAGAAAACTTTTAATTTCCTTCTTAATTTCTTTATTAACCTGCAGGTCATTCAGAAGCATATTATTTAATTTCCTTGTATTGGTATAGTTTGAAACATTCTTCTTGTTACTGATTTCTAGTTTTATTATCTGCTGGTCAGAGAAGATGGTTGACATTACTCAGGGTTTTTAAAAGTGTTTTCAAAATTATTCTGTGACCTAACATATGGCCTGTCCTTAAGAATGATCCCTAGGCTGAGGGAAAAAATGTGTATCCTGCAGTTTTTAGATGAAATGTTCTGTAAATATCTATTAAAAGCATTTGGTTTACAATACAGATAAAGTCCAATGTTTCTTTGATTTTCTGTCTGAAAGATCTGTCCAGGGCTGAAAGTAGAGTGTTGAAGTCTCCAGATATTACTGTATTGGAGTCTCTCTTTAGCTCTAATAATATTTGCTTTATATATCTGAGTACTCCCATGTTGAGTGCATATATATTAACATTTATTATATCCTCTTGCTGAATTGACCCCTTTATCATTATATAGTGACCTTCTTTGTATCTTCTTATAGTTTTTGTCTTAAAATCTGTTTTATCTGACATAAGTATAGCTGCTCCAGTTCTTTTTTGGTTTCCATTAGCATGGAATATCTTCTTCCATCCATTTACTTTCAGTTTATGTACTTTTTTTTAATAGGTGAGGTGTGTTTCTTGCAGAGAACAGATCAGTGATCTTGTTTTTTTAATGAAGTCAACCATTGTGTCTTTTGATTGGAAAGTTTAGTCCATTTACATTCAATGTTATTATTGATAAGAACTTACTATTGACACTTCTGTTACTGGTTTTCTGATTGTTTTGTGGTCCCCCCTCCCTTCTTGCTTTCCTTCTTCTTGTAGTCCCATTATTAAAGGTGATTTTCTCCAGTAATATAATTTAGTTTCCTGCTTTTTATTTTCTGTGTATTCATTGTATGTTTTTTGGTTTGAGGTCACAAAGAGGCTTGCAAACACTATCTTACAAACCATTATTTCAAGCTGATAACGATTAAATCCTATTTGCATAAACAAGCAAAAATAAAACCAATAAAAACTTTATGCCCTAACTTCATCCCTCAACTTTTTAACTTTTTGTTATTCCTATTTATATCTTATGATACTGTCCATGTCTGGAAAATTTCTAGGTTTTTTTTTATTGGTTCATCATTTAGTCTTTCTACTTAGGATAATAGTTTGCACACCACAGTTACGGGGTTATAATATTCTGTTTTTCTGCATACCTACTGTTACCAGTGAGTTTTATACATTCAGATGATTACTTATTGCTCATTAACATCCTTCTCTTTCTGATCAAAGTATTCCCTTTAGCATTCCTTTAGGACAGATCAGGTGATGATGAAATCCCTCAGATTTTGTTTATCTGGGAAAGTATTTCTCCTTCCTATTCTTTGCTGGATATACTTTTCTAGGATAAAAGTCTCTTTCCTTCAGCACTTTAAATATGTCTTGCCACTCTTACCTGGCCTGTAAGGTTTCCACTTCAATGTCTACTGCTGGATGTATTGGAGCTTTATTGTGTGTTATTCATTTCTTTTCTCTTGCTGCTTTTAGGATTCTTTCTTTATCCTTGGTATTTAGGAGTTTGATTGTTAAATGTCTTGAGGTAGTCTTCTTTGTGTTAAGTCTGCTTGGTGTTATGTAACCTTCTTGTATTTAAATAATGATATCTGTCTACAGGTTTGGGAAGGCCTCTGTTATTATCCCTTTGAATAAACTTTCCACTCCCCTCTCTTTTCTACCTCCTCTTTAAGGCGAATAACTCTTAGATTTGCTATTTTGAAGCTATTTTCTAGATCCTGAAGGCATGCTTTATTGTTTTTTTTTTTTAATTCTTTGCTTTGGTCTCCTCAGACTGTGTATTTTCAAATAGCTTATCTTCAAAGGTTTCTTCTTCTGCTCAGTTCTGCTAATAAAAGACTCTGATGCTTCTTCAGTACAACAAATGCATTTTCTCAGCTCTAGAACTTCTGCTTGTTTATTTTAAATTATTTCAATCACTTTTTTCATTTTATCTGATAGAATTCTGAATTCCTTCTCTGTGTTATCTTGAATTTGTTTGAGTTTTCTCAAAACAACTATTTTTAATTATCTGTGTGAAAGGTTGCATATCTCTGTTTATTGATAATTGGTCTCTGGTGCCTTACTTAATTTAGTGAGGTCATGTTTTTCTGGATGGTCAATACTTGTACATGTTTGTCTGTGTCTGCGCACTGAAGGGTTCTGTGTTTATTTTAGTCTTCACAGTCCAGACTTGTTTGTTTCCATCCTTCTTGAGAAGGCTTTCTGGATATTGGAAAGAACTTGGGTGTTGTGATATAAGCTATATCTGCTTTAGGGGAAACCCCAAGCCCAGTAACACTGATTCTTTCAGACTCTTGAGGTGCCACCTTGATGGTCTTGGACCAGATGCAGGTGAGTTCTATGGATTACCAAGCAGAGAGTCTTGTTTTCTTCCCTTACTTTCTCCCAAGCAAATGGAGTTTCTGTCTTTGTTCTGAGCCACCTGAAGCTGGGTGTGGAGTAATATAAGCATGCCTATGGCCACCACCACTAGGATTGTGCTGGGTTAGACCTGAACCCAGCACAGCACTGGGTCTTGCCCAAGGCATGCCATAACCACTTCCTAGCTATTGCCTATGTTTACTCAAGGCCCTGGGGCTCTACAATCATCAGATGGCAAAGCCAACCAGGCCTATGTCCTTCCCTTCAGAGTGATGAGCTCCCCAGGCCCTGGGGCATGTCTAGAGGTACCGTCCAGGAGCCAGAGATTAAGAGTACAATACTTTAGATGTTTACCTGGTGTTCTACTGTACTGCAGCTAAGCTGGCACTCAAGCCACAAGATGCAGTCCTTCACATTCTTTCCTCCCTTTTCTAAAGGCAGAGAAGCCTCGTCTGTGGCCCCCACCACCACAAGTCCATGTGCAGTACTGCCAGCCTGCCAACAATATTCCTTTAAGGCCCAGGGGCTCCTCAGTCAGCTTGTGGTGAATGCTGTCTGGCCTGGGACTCACATGCTTGAGAGCACTGGGCTCCTCTCTGGCCCAGGGCAGGTCCAGAAATGCCATCCAAGAACTAAGTCCTAGAATCAAGGACCCCAAGGGCCCACTTGGTGCTCTATTTGAGTGGACCCCAGCATTTTTGGCACTAGGGCATTTCATGGAATACATTTTTTTTTTCACATACTCGTGGGGTTAGATTCTCATAATGAGTACATAACTCATTAGAGTCTCATAATGAGTACATAACCTGGATCCCGTTCACAACGGGTTCACACTCCTGTGAAAACCTAATTCCACCATTGATATGACAGGAGGTGGAGCTCAGGCAGTAATGCTTACTCACCAGCTGCTCACCTCCTGATGTATGGCCTGGTTCCAGTATGGGTCCTCGGCCCAAGAACTGGGGACCCCGGCTATATCCCACTGTGACTGAGCTGGTGCTTATGGTGCAAAACAAAGTCCCCTTTATTTTTCCCTTTGTTTTTCTCAAGCAGTAGGAGTTTTGCCCCATAGCAACCACAGCTGGAAATGTGCTGATCTCACCTGAAGTCAGTAAGTGCGAGTCTTGCCTGAGCCCTCGATGTAGTACCTTAGTATTGCTGCTGGTTATTCAGGGCCAAAGGGCTCTTTAGCTAGCAGATGATTAATGCTACTAGACTGGTTTCTTCTCTTCAAGGCAGCAGATCCCCTTCTGGCCAAGGATTGTGTCTAGGAACATCATCCAGTAGCTAGGGCCTGAAAGAGGAGCCCCATGGCTCTTACCGGTGCCCTATCTTACTGTGGCTAATCTGGTATCCAGAATGCAAGACAAAGTCCTCCTCACTCTTCCCTCTTCTATCAAGAGGCAGGAAGGTGTCTCTTTTGGAGCTGTGAGCTGTATAGCCTGGGATTAGGGGAGGGGGTGATGCCAGCACTCCCTTAGCCACTCTGGCTGGTATCTCAGTAGATCATGTGCCTCCCCCAGTCCTGTGACTCTAGACCCAGGTTAGCACAAGAACTCACCTAAGTGTTGTGGTCCTTGTGGCCTAGATTGCCTTTCAGGTTTATTTAGAGCCCCAGAGCACCTTTAGCCCATGGTGATGAGGCTTGTAGGAATTCAAGTTCCAGCTGCTGCGATTGGCAATTCCCCTATGGCTAGAGCTAGTTTAAATGCTCCTTCCATGAGTATAAGTCAGCCAAGTTTGATCTGGCTTTCGTTTCCACTGTAACAGGACTGCACTGCTCGCAAATACTGCCATCTTCCTCCCCCAGCACACAGGAATGCTCCCCACACCACACCACGACTGCAGGGGGATGGGGGAGAGGTGGCATTGGCAATTCAAGACTGTTTTTTTCTACCTCTTCAGTGTCTCTTTCAGTGATATGAAGCTAATGCCATGCACTGTGAGTGCTCATCTAACTTTCGGTTCTTATAGAGGTGTTTTTTGTGTGTAGATAGTTGTTAAATTGGTGTCCTTGCAGGGGGAATAATTGGTGGAGCCTTCTGTTCTGCCATCTTGCTCCACCCAGAAAAAGAGAGAGAATACTTAACTGATTCTATGAAGCCAAGATAGAAAAAGACATTACAAGAATACTATTAACCTATATTTCTCAGGAATATCAATTTTAAAATCCTCAACAAAATATTAGTTATTGAGTTCAACAATGTACAGAATGAATTATATAACACAATCAAGTGAGAATTATGCCAGATATGCAAAGGTGATTTGACATTTGAAAAACTAAGTAATGTAATTCATTACATCAACAGGTTAGAAAACAAACAAACAAAAACACAGGAATCTATCAACAGATGCAGAAAAGGTAGCAAAATCCAATACTCATTTGTGATTTTAAAAATTCTCAGTAAATGCTTAATACAGGGAAATGTATAACTCAACTTGACTTAAAAATACGTACAAAATACCTACAGCTAACATCATACTTAATAATGAGAAACTCACATCTTTCTCACTAAGATTAGGAACAAGGTCGTCTCACCATTGTCTTTCAACATCATACTGGAAGTCCTAGCTAATGCAGTAAGAGAAGAAAAAAGAGTAAAATGTATTCAGATTAGAAAGGAAGAAATAAAACTCTTTGTTCACAGGTGACATAATTATCTATATATAAAATTAAAGAGTCAACAAATTCTTCTGAAACTGGTAAGTGATTATAGCATGATCGCCAGATACAAGATTAATATACAAAAGTCAATCACCTTCCCCTCTACCAGCAATAAACAAGTGGAATTTGAAATTAAAATCCAATATTACTTACATTAGCACTCAAATAAGATACTTAAGTACAAATCTAACAAAATATGTACAAGATCTATATGATGAAAACTATAAAACTGATGAAAGAAATCAAAGAACTAAATAAATGGTGAGATGTTTCGTTTTTATGAACAAAAGACTCAATATTGTTAAGATGTCAGTTCTTCCAAACTTGGTCCATAGATTCAATTTAATTCCAGTCAAAATTCCAGCAAGTTATTTTTGTAGATATCACCAGACTGACTCTAAAGTTCATATGGAGAAATAAATGACTCAGATAGCCAATATAATATGTAAGAACAAAGTTACTGCCTGACTTTAAGATTTACTATAAAGCTACAGTAATCAGAAAAATATAGATCAACAAAAGAGAACATAGATCCCAGAAATAGACCCATATAGTCAATTGATTTTTGACAAAGGAGCAAACTAATGCAATTGAAAGGAGAATCTTTTCAATAAATGGCATTTGGAACAACTGGACACCCACATGCAAAAAAAAAAAAAAGAAGGAAACACAGACCTTGCATTCTTCATAAAAAATAACTCAAAATGGATCAGAGACCTAAATGTAAAACAAAAAACTGTCAAACTTTTAAGAGATAGCATAGATGTCCTTGGACTTATCAATGACTTTTTAGATACAACACCAAAAACACAATCCATGAAAGAAAGAATTGATAAATTGGACTTCATTAAAACTACAAACTTTTGTTCTGCAAAAGACACTATGAAGAGAATCAAAAAGCCACAGACTTGGAGACAATATTTGGAAAAGACAATCTATTAAAGCACTGTTATCCAAAATACACAAAGAACTCTTAAAATTCAAAAATAAGATAACATCCAATTAAAAAGGGGGCCAAATATCTTAATAGGCACCACATGAAAGAAGATGTACACATGTAAAATAAGCACCTGAAAAGATGCTCCACATATGTCTTCAGGGAAATGCAAATTAAACAACAAGATACCACTATACTCCTTTTAGGATGGTCAAAATCCAGAATGAAAACACCACTAACAGAAACAACAGGAACTCTGATTCAGTGCTGGTAAGAATGCAAAATAGTAAAGATACTTTGGAAGACAGTACACTGGTTTCTTTCAAAACTAAACATACTCTTAGCAGATGATTCACCTATTGTGCCACTCTCTCTCTCTCTCTCTATTTTTTCTCCTTGAGACAGAGTCTCACTCTGTCACCCAGGCTGGAGTGCAAGGGCGCAATCTGGGCTCACTGCAACCTCCACCTCCCAGGTTCAAGAGATTCTCCCACCTCAGCCTCCAAAGTAGCTGGGATTACAGGTGCACACCACCACATCTGACTAATTTTTTGTATTTTTAGTAGAGACGGGCATTCACCATGTTGGCCAGGCTGGTCTTGAACTCCTGACCTTGTGATCTCCCCACTTCGGCCTCCCAAAGTGCTGGGATTACAGGCGCGATGTGCTCCTCTTTTAGCTAGTGAAGCTAAAAATTTATATTCATACAAAAAAATACATACGGATGTTTATAGGAGCTTAATTCATAATTTCCAAAATTTCGAAGCAACTAAGATATCATTTAGTTGGCAAATGGGCAAACTGTGGTACACCCAGACAATGGAATATTATTCGAGACTAAAAACCAATGAGCTGAACTGTCAAGCCATGAAAAGACACAAAGGACCATTAAATGCATATTACTAAGGGAAAGAGACCAATTTCAAAAGGCTACATACTGTATAATTCCAACTATATGACATTCTAGGAAAGGTAAAACTATGGAGACCGAAAAAGATCAGTGATTGCCAGGGATAGAGGGAAAGAGGAAAAAACAGGCAGAGTATGGATGAGTTTGAGGGCCGTGAAAATACTCTGTATGATACTATAGTGGTGGGTACATGTCATTATGCCTTTGTCAAAATCCACAGGATGGTACAACACCAAAAATGTAGCCTGATGTAAACTATGGACTCTGGGTGATAATGATGTGCCATTGTGGGTTCATCAATTATAACATGTATCACTCTGGTGGGGGATGTTGATAATGAGAAGGGCTGTGCATGTGTAGATGGAAGGGATATATGAGATATCTCTGTACTTCCCTCTCCATTTTGCTCTGAACCTAAAACTGCTCAAAAATAGTCTTTTAAAAATTTGATGTAGCTTATGTTTTTGGACTATAAAAACTTAGGCAAGCAACTTAAAATTTTATGGTAAAGCTTTTCCATTAGGAAAAAAAAAAAAAAAAAAAACCTAATGGTATTTATCATCCACTACCATAGTGTTCCTGTGTAAATTAATTAGAATGAGTTAAAAAAATATTTGGAGCTCCTTCAGAAGAAGGACTAGGCTTTAAAACATCTGAAACATAGAACAGATATAACTTACAACTTCCTAAACGTCACTGTCTTCCTTTAAAGTAAAATAATAACATTTTTTAAAAGCATAAAATGGGGTTAAAATTAAATCTGTCATGAACCAAAAGGAATTTTGGGAGCTATAAGGAATGTCATAAACGTTCACTAATAAAATGTGCAATTTAAAAGAAATTTATATTTAATTATTATCTCCATGAGCTCATATTCATCAACAAAAAAACCTATTTATGATTTACATATCTCATGGTCTCTTCTGTTCATGTCCGTTTGTCTATGGAAAGGAAATTATTCTCATTTGATTATTATATTCTAATAATTTATGAAGATAATAATGTGCTACTAAAAGGGCTCTAAAATCACTTTGGGAATAATCAAAATAGAAGAGAAAATGTCTTTGAAATGAATTATAGGAGAAATGAAAAGCAGTAGGGTGGTCGATAGCAGGAAAATGTTAGGTGCCAATGCGCCAACCTCTCAGCATTTACTTTTATTTTTCGAGCATCAAGATAAAACCCATCCATGGGAACCCTCTAATGAGTTCTCCTTTTCTGACCAGAAAATAAAGAAATAAAGAAATGAAGCATTCTTGAGGTCAGACTGAGTTCTGATTTCTTCAGATTGCATTTTTTGATAAATCTCTAGATTCTCAATGAAACCAACAATTCATAAAGTTTTGAAAGCCCAAACTAATCTTGAAAAGATATCTGTGTTCTTTGGTCACCACAAAATTTTGAAGAATTATGAACTCAAATGATGCCCTGAGATCACAAAATTTAGCTGCTAACTTTCCCAACCAATTAGGATCTACACTAGCCTGAACTGCTTAGTGTTTGTATTATTTTTATGACCTCTGGAGAAACAGATGCAACAATTATCCATTCCTTAAGGTACCTTACTGCCTGAAATAAAAATTATATGTGTAAAGATCATTAAAATAAATAACTCCAATATGTTGTTAAATATTATTTTTAAATGAATAAATGTTTTTTCTAGTAAGACAGGGAGATGTCTGGCTCGTATCAACATCATCATATGTTTAATAGTTTAATTTAGCATCTGGTGCCTTTGCTGCCGGCCCTACAGGGAGAGAGATTAAAGATGGCCCACATCTGCAGTTAGTAATAGCCAATCAAAGCAGTCAGATTCTAAGAAAACAAAGATCTTCAGGCCACATTATATGCTGCTGGGTTGCTAGTCACAATTTGTGACAGGTCCAGAACACTCCAGGTATTCTGGATTTACCTAAGAAATAATACTAAACTTGAAGTGCTAAAACAAACCCAAAGGAATAAAATGTAATAGATTCCAATGGTGCCTTGTCACTCCATTTTTGTGACTCTTCTAACTTTAGCTTCTTACTGGGGGATTCTATTTATAATACAAAATAGGAGAAAAAGTAAGGTTGAGAATTTTTAATCACATGAAATATTTCCCATTGAAGCCTATTGCTGTATCTTTTGTAGCAAAAAATGAGCTAGCAATAGAATGGCTTGATTTGTCAATTGACTGAAGGAGAAACTTTATCTGAATAAACCCTACATTTATAGATAACGTACAAGCAAAAAGCCCATGAGAGGGCAACAAAATCATAAAACAGTTAAAAAGAAAAAAAGACAATGCTTCTGGCCAGCAGGTGGCGCTGCAATCCATCATTGTTAGCCAATTGGAAATTAAGAATACTTGTACTATCCTGTTGACTGTAGTTTCCTATTTAGACTTTTCCCGATCCTTTTAGCTTGATGTGTTATGGCATGTTGTGCCCAGTTGTTTTCATTCAGCAAGAACTCAGAGAAAATTGTTAGACCTGCAGGATTTGATAGATTAACTCTGATAACAATATCAACAATCAAAATTTGTAATAAACATATTATCAACCCTGTGAGTTATTAAATCAAGCCATTTAAATGGAAAATATTGATTTTACAGTTCATCAACAGAATCCTGTTTGGATGTGTGAAATAGCAGCAATTTGTAGTAAAGTTAAGCTAAAGGGGTTTCTAAAAGTCCTAGGAGCCTTGGACACAATAGACTTACCCATTAACTTCTTACTTTATGGCTTAGTAACAATTTAACATATATAGAATGACATGATTAGCAGATATTTAAAGAACATAGTAAGTAATTTGTTCCAAGGATGGAAATGATCTGGTTAGCATGTGTCTTATGCACCCTTTTGTGCCCAAAGCGGAAATCACTACCCAATTACAGTACTGTTTTGTGCTGAGTCAATGAAAGGCTCTTAGCCTTTTCAATACAGCTCTCACTTCATATGAAACCCATTTTCTATCTCTGGGACTGATAAGAAAAGGCTCAGAGAAGTTAATTATTGTTCTATGAACCCACTAAACATTTGTAGAACCAGATACCAAATATTTAATTATCTACTAGATATTTATAGAACTACAATAAGTATAGAACTAGTTATTCTAGTTCAATAACTTCTAGTTGTAGTTATTGAACTTGAATAACAATTTTATAATTTAAAAATAATAATCTTTCTCCAATACTAAGAACTTATACAAACCCTTTACTTTATAAATTTAGTAGTACCTAGAATACAAAGAGGTTTAAAATACACTTGCCTAAGCACATAAAGTCAGTAAGTAACAGGAATGATTCAAGC
Organism: Macaca fascicularis; assembly: GCF_037993035.2. Classification (NCBI taxonomy): domain Eukaryota; kingdom Metazoa; phylum Chordata; class Mammalia; order Primates; family Cercopithecidae; genus Macaca; species Macaca fascicularis. The sequence goes on along the minus strand of NC_088386.1, from coordinate 48,996,299 downwards.
CTGTGTCTTCTGACTCTGTTTTCTTAATATATTTTGGAATTTCCACTTAAGAAGCAGGATTTTTTTTCTGTTTGTTTCTCCACTTATTCATTCTCATTTTTATAAAATCTTTATAGTTTCCATATGCACTTCAGAAACCATGTCAGGTATTAAGTATCCTGGATGAACAAATATACATGATCCTTCCCATCAAAGAGCATGCAGTACAGCACTAAACGAGTAGACAGATTGTGTGCGACTTTCATTATGATAAGGGCTACGAAGAAAGAACTGTGAGAAAAACGATAGAAGAACATATTTGGATTGGTCAGATAGCATGTCTGAAGTCACTGGAAGAAAATTGAAAAAATAAGAACCTACCAAAGGAAGGGCCAGGGTGTGTGTATTGGACAGGAGTCTGGAGATGAGGGCAGTACATCCAGGAAGAAGAAAATGTGTGACTGTCCTGAGCCACCATGTTTTCTCAGCACCATAAAGAAGATACTCATATCTGGCATGAATCATTTTTTAAATCATGTTATGTCCTGCTCAGTGCATCATATCAAGTGTTTCATGATATTGATATGTCTTATTATTGGGGATGTTTACTTTGGTCACTTCGGTTGCTGTGTATTTGATTACTCTACTGCAAATGTACTATTTTCTTCTCTGTAGTTGATAAGCATCCTAGGGGAGATACTTTGAAACTATACCTATCCTCTTTCTCTTCAAACTTTTGCCCACTGATTTTAGCACACATTGGTGGATATTTATCTTCAATATTTAATACTACAGTGTCTGCCTAATGGTGATCCTCTATTTCCCTTTTCCTTCTACATTAATTGAAATTCTACTGTGAGGAAGAGCTCCCATTTACTTATTAAATTATTTATTTATAGTAGTAAGGACTCATGGAAATTTGCTTGATTCTATGGGTAAAATTCAATACTATCAATATTTTCTGACTCGAATTGTTCCAATGTTGGCCATTAGTTCCTTCAGGTTTGTCTCTTGTGTTTCTCTGACAAACCTCTCTCTTTCGAACATTTCTTTGCTTTCTGGCACCATAAAGGGTTCCAAGCCTCATACTATATTTCCTTGTCCCAGCACTGAAGTCAATCACTTCTCCTAGAAGCTCTGGTTCCTTTTATCAAGTAAGAAAAGTAATTCTTAACTCAGAGCACATATTAGGTTCACCCCCTGGGCTTTTGAAAACGCTCAGGGTCTATTGAATCTGAATTCCTAAAGAAGCCACTGAATATTTTGAAAGCCATAGAGGTAAGCATACACAGGTTCATGGTTGAGACATACTGTTCTAAAAGGCAGGGACAGTATATGTACTATTTTTATGACATGATGAAAATGAAGGTGGGAATGTCCATAGACTAAGCCACCTACTACCACTAGTCCCTTGCAATAGTAAGCCCCATAGATTTTCTTTCCCAGACTCTGAGCCGCTCACCTGGAACCAAAGTCTGATCAGAGAAGAGTGGCCATAGTGGGACACAGACACTAAGAACTCAGAGGAAAAAAGTAGTTACTAATTAAAAAATAAAGAGTAGAGAAGGAGGTGGAAAGTAAGGAAAAACTAAACCCTACAAGAGAGTAAGTTATTTGTGGGGAGGAAAAGAGACCACTTGAATACTGTGTAAAGAGAACTGGAAAGGAGTAAAGGAAGTAAAAAAGCGTATCTGTGGGCCCTGAATCTGATCTTTTTTGATATCCTATAGATCTGAGTTTTAAAAATGGAATTCATGCTTAATTATTTCAATTATTTAACAATTTGTCAAACAAAATGGGACTCAGCATGTGATGCTACTACAATTTCCTAGGGAGAATTTTCCCTTTCTCCCTGTATAAAACAGCCATTTCACATCCTCTCTCACTTCAAATATTCTCTATCCTCCCATCCTCCATCACATGCCCTTTTTCTCATATTTCACTAGGGAAACAGAAGAAACCAGACAGGAAATTCCCTCTCTTCCTACGACATAACTTGCAATCTCCTCAAAACTCTATTTCTACTTCTCTTTTTAACCTATTATTATAAGTGACGTTTCTTTATTCCTATCAAAATCCACCACATCCTCTCCCATTCCTAGCTGTTGCAAAGTCTTCTGACTCCTAATTGGTCAGCTCCCTACCTTCAAACTCTCCACCTCCTTAATCAATCCTGCCAAATTAATCATTCAGTAAGATCATTCGTCATTCATTCTACAGGTGTTTACTGAGGACTTTGGCACTCTCAGGTACTGAGAATTCATATTCCAAAAAGGTTAATAGCGATATTAAACAGGTCAGGTCAACTTTTTAAGACATATCTATAAATAAATAATTAAAATACTGTGCAAGAAGTATGATAATGGTTGATCAAAGTGGCATAGAATAATGAGAACTTTGCCCTCATCTACTCTAATCCAAGTCATATCATGTATTTGAATTAAATGCAACAGTTTCATAACTGGTCTTTGTCTTACAGTTGCCCCTATGGTTCTTATGTGCAATAGGCAGAGTGATTTCTCAAAACTAAATTTAAACATTCAGTTGCTGTCACGGCCCTTTGGTAAGCTATTACCATGTCTAACAGCAGCCATAGTGGAGCTAGCACTTAATCTATCCAGCCTCTTGCCACTCTGCCAACATATATTCCAGCCAAAGAGAATCCTTTTAATTCCTCACATACTTTTTTTTTCACCTTAGTGTCTTTCAACATATAACATTCTCTTAGCAGGGAACACCTTCTGGATCCTTTTTTCCACCTAACGTTTAACCCATGAGAGGTTATTTAGTGCAGGAAGCCTTCCCTAGTTCCCCTAAGCTGTACTGGGTGCCACCACTAAGTGGTCCCATAGGATCATATACTTAATCGTCTAGCTATTAAATTTATCATAACTGCATGTCAATCGCCAAGCTGGCTTTCTCAGTAGAAGGTTTAAGAAGGCATAGGCTATCTTGCTCACTGATGCTGTCTTAGTTTATTTCTCAGGATTTGGTACATGGTTGTTGCTTGACAAATATTCGTCTCCTGAATAAATGATCAAGATTGTTCAGTGCTTGCTGATGGTGGGAGAATGGATAAACATTTTCTAGGAATTTTGTAGATAAAGACCTTTCAGAGCAAAGGGACTTGCAAGTGCAAAGCACAGAAGCTTGAAATAACAGCATGTGTTCAATGAGCGGCAAGGGGCTCTTTGCTGCAGGAGCAGAGGGAGCTACGGCAGAGAGGTGGGGGCATCGGGCTGGGAAAAAGAGGGACCAGGTCAGGGATGGTTTCTATGACCTGTCAAGTGATTTACACTTTAGGATGTATCTTAAAGAAAGTCACTGAAGGGTTTAAACCCCTCTAATACTGCCAATGGAGAAAAGACAGTGAACCAATTCGAGTTACAATATCCCTCCCCCAACATCCAAACCTGCAGATGGACCAGAGAAACAGAAAGGTTAATGGATCTTAGGGTGATTCTCAGCATCTTCCCAACAAAAACACTTAAAAACCCTTAGGGCTCTTGGGTGGGAAGCAATAAAATCTTCTGGATTTCCTGGAGACGGACAGAGGAAACAGGATGGGGAGGAGTGGGTGGGCAGAGGGAGAGCATTCTGTCTGTCTGCTCTTGCCACATTGTCCTGTCCCAATTACTGACCAGGATGATTGACCACTAAAGCAGCATTCTCAGCACAACACCTGTTAGACACTGAAGGATGCAAGCAAGTATCCAAAAGCATGGAGGAAGCAGCCAATAGCATAAAGAACAAGCATCTGAGTGTCCCTTATCCCCACCCCTTGAAAAATCCATAGGCAATTGCAACAGGAATGGTAGCACCTGGATAATGAAAAGGAATGGAGCAAGAAATCCTGGTAAGTTCCTTTGGAGCAGGGAATGATGGAGAGTGAGGAGGAGAAGAGAGGGAAGATGTGAACCCAGACTGTACCCCTAGAAATGCCCATCCGTAAAAGGTCCTCATCTCACATCCCTCAACTTTCCTAGAGGAGCAGAAATCAAAACCTAGGCTTTTACTCTTCCCTCAAGGTTACCATTCTTGGCAAAAAGTGACTGATATGTTTGGCAAGACACTACAAAAGCAGAACTTTAACAAATGGAACAAAAAAAGAATATAAAATGACTAAATGCTTTCAGAGAGATGGGAAAGATACAAGCAAAATGAAGCAGGAAGATGAAGTATGAAAACAATCAATTAGCAACAGTGGGCTTGAAAAACATAGGCACCGAAATAAATAATCCAGTCGATGTGTTTAAAAAAATTGATAGACCATATAAATCATGCTGCTATAAAGACACATGCACACGTATGTTTATTGCGGCACTATTCACAACAGCAAAGACTTGGAATCAACCCAAATGTCCATCAGTGACAGACTGGATTAAGAAAATGTGGCACATATACACCATGGAATACTATGCAGCCATCAAAAAGGATGAGTTTGTGTCCTTTGTAGGGACATGGATGCAGCTGGAAACCATCATTCTCAGCAAACTATCGCAAGAACAGAAAACCAAACACTGCATGTTCTCACTCATAGGTGAGAACTGAACAATGAGATCACTTGGACTTGGGAAGCGGATCATCGTACACGGGGGCCTATCATGGGGAGGGGGGAGAGGGGAGGGATTGCATTGGGAGTTATACCTGATGTAAATGACGAGCTGATGGGTGCTGACGAGTTGATGGGTGCAGCACGCCAACATGGCACAAGTATACATATATAACAAAGTATACATATGTAACAAACAAACACATTATGCATATGTACCCTAGAACTTAAAGTATAATAAAAAAAAATTGATAGACCTAAAGAATGATTTCAGAAGTTGGAATGTTACGGCAAGAAACTCTTCAAATAGGAATGGGCAAGAACTAAAGAGAGGAAAGAATGGAGATAAGATACATGAGGATGAAAATAAAAGTGTAAAGAAAGACTAAACAAGATAATTTGAATAATACAAATCAATTCCCCAGAATTAGAGAAAAAAAATAAAAACCTTAGATTGGAAATAATGTAATGTTTTTAATATCCCCTAGAAAATAGAGCTTGAGACAAACCTTACAGGTTAAAGATCTTTTGGAAACTGCAATTCTAGGGTGGCAAGAATGAGAGGAAAAGGAAAGGAAAGAAAGGAAGGAGGGAAAGCAAGTACAGGTGGTGTGTTTCCAAGTTCACTACAGCTTCAAACACACAGAAAACTGCAGCTGGAGGCTTAGTTGTATTTATCATATTTCAGACAGGCAAGTGTCTTCAGGGTTAGGAAATGAGAAGGGTGTGTCTGCCCGCGTCTGCTTTCCTGTGCCTCCTTGGTCAGTTTGCCTCTAGTTCAGCTACATCCCACCCCCCACACCCATGAACTTCCCCTGAGCTTGAGTGGTGGGAAAAGCCCTAGGGATGGGGATGGAAACAAGTATGAAAGTAAAGGAATAATGGAATTACTGAAGTGTTTTGTTCTCTAGATGAAAGATGACCAACGGAAAATAAACACAACTAAAACTTAGGCACCAAACTAACTGAGGAAGAGGGTAGGTGGTAGTGACCTGAAGGAAGTAAAAATTTGCTCAGATTATTTTCTTATTCAGGAGATAGACATAGATATTGATAAGCATTAGTGATTAATAAGAAAAAGAAAACAGCACAATTTTGAGTCTGATAATTTGATTTGTTCGGGGGAATGAATAAGGGAAACAAAACAAATAGGACTTGTGGAAAATCAACTTCTCTAAATAAGATGGCAAAGTTAAGTTTCCAAAGCAGCAGTTTCAATAAATATGAATCTATAAAAGCAATTAAATAAGATTCAGAAGCACTCAAATGGGAAAGAGGAAAGGACGATGAATAAGTTGTCTATGAGAAATATATTTCACCTAGATTCACAAGAGAGTCTGAAAACAAACAAATAAAAAAAACCTGGAAGTTAATTTATCCAATTATTTACTTCTATCATATGTACTCAACAGATATTTATTTTACTCTATGGGTTAAAATTCAGTATTATGCTGGGGTCAAGCATCCAACAGATCATCCCCTTATTTACAATTTCTTTTCTCAGAATATTTTAGAGTTTTTTAAAAATTAGCAAATAACATGTGTTGAAAACAATTAATATTACAGGGAGCTGATGCTACAGAAACCTAATATATATAATGTGGGGACCAAATGTTCAAATGAAATTGGAATAAACGCAACTGGGCAGAAAACAGTTTTACTCATTCTTTGCCAGGTATCTGTTTTTCTGTCCCCTAAAGGCATATTAAAAATGAGTAATAATAATAATAACAACATTTTTTACTCCTCAAAAGCAAATTAAAAATGACTAATCATCATCATTATGGCTAACATTTATTAACTGCACACTCTTAATATGTGCCAGGTGTTATCCTTAGTGTTTTAACACGTATTAACTCGTTTACTCTGCACAGTAACCCTAGGAGACAGATACTGCTATTCTCCCAATTTTATATATAAAGAAGACAAGGCACTCAGGCATTAATGTCACAAAGCTAGTAAGTAAAGGAAGTGTGACTGGAATATAAACAGTTAGGCTTCAGAGCTCACACTCTTAACTACCATGACATATTGCTGCTGTCAATGAATTTACAAATACTGCTTTCACTCTCATCTAGTGTAAAAAGTCTGTAGCCCTCATGCAGGAAGGCTGTTTTTTCTTCCACGGATATTGTTCATGGTGCCTATAAGTGGTGTAGGTGCTTTTCATGCCTCTCATTTTTGCTTCCAAACAATTGACCCTCTCTTCTCTAAAACCCCAGTTTTGAAGTCTACACCACCTGCCACATTGCTTTGTGGCAGTCAACTACAGACACTAGGGGCATCCTCCCTTTCATTGAAGATCTGGGTCTGAATAACTGTCTTTCTCTTCAGTGCTTCCCCTGCCATGGGTTTTAGTGGTTTCAATATCCTCATAGGTAAGCCTTCCAATTCTATGACCTCCCAGTTCAGTTATCCCGGACTCCTCCATTGACCCTGACCCTAACATATCTCAGCCCCTCTCCCTATGGTTATATTGTAGGTCATACATAGGCAGATTACCAGTAACTGTGCCTTCTCCATAATCTTCCTTTCAAGAAATTTCCTCTTTGCCTACAGCCTCTTATCTTTCCAGGACAGTGGACTCCAGACTCCAGTTCCTTTTCAACCCCATTGGGATATAATTTATTTTAGCTGACCACCTATCCCTACCTCTCATTTCCTTTGTGTTTCAATTTTCTCTTACCAATGTGGGATTACATGGTTTATCAATATAAATACTTCTTTATACTCACCCAGAAAACTCCTGCTTCTGTCTTGTTTATTGTACTCACTTGGTAAAACTACAACCCTGGTAAAATCAATCATCTTGTTATCCACTTCATTTATTCTGAACTTGTACCCAACACAGTTGACTGTGGCTAGTGAAAAATACAGAATCATGCTAACTAGCATAAACTCAATTTCATGACCACTAACTCCTGTGTTCAAGATCCAATAACTTTCCCTTTTTCCTAGAGTGGTTATGTGCTTCCCTCAGACCCCTAACGCGTTCCCCTGCCTGGCTTTCTATTTCATTGAGATAAAAGAAATAAAAAAATAATCTGAAAAGGAGTTCCACATCTCTTGAAACCCTACCGAATCTGTACCCCGATGCTTGGCTTTCTCACCTGTGACCCATGCACAGGCAGCAGGCACCTGCCTGGATCACACCTAATCTATAGGAACCTGCTTGGATCACCCCTAATCTACAGCCAACCTCAGCCCCTTTATTTTGCAGTGGACCCAAACTCTTCCACCACATTCCAGGACATCTAGAAATTTCTTCTTTCTCCTATCTCAACAATTTCTTCCTTTTTGTTGAGTCATTCCCAGGACCATACAAACGTGCTTTAATAACTCCTATCAAAGGGCATGAATAGATTTTTTAAGAGTCCTCCTCCTCCAGCTCCACATCCTCTCCCACCTTCCACCCCTTTCTCTGCTCCCAAATAAAGCAAATCCTCTGGACAGAGTTATTCTTATCTCTGCTTCTCTCGCTCTGTCTTGTAACTGCTAGGTCAGTCTTTCATCCTTACCTCTCCAGTGAATCTGCTCTCGTCCAACAGTGTCTGCTCCATTGCGAGATACCACAGAGTGGCCCATTCTCTCCTTCTGCTTGTATTTGCTGGGTAACTCCTTCCTTCTAGGAACATTTTCTTCAGTTGAAACCTACACCACAGCTCTCCTGTCTGCTTCCTACCTCAGCAACCACACTGTCTCTGTCTCTTTTGCTGATACATCCTAATCCCTCCTACTTTTAGACCACAGCTTCTCAATTCTGGCTGCACATAAGAATCACCTGGCAAGTTTTTAAACTACAGCAGTGCCCGGGCCTCAACACATTAAATCAGAATCTCTGACTAATTAAAGCAGCATCGCTGAGGGTGGGTTGAAAGGCTTGGTCAATTTTGTTAATGATTCCCAGGTGATTCTAATGTGCCGCCAGGATGATAATTCCTGGCAACATTGGTGTGTCTGTATAAAATAGCACCTTCTGAGCCTACACTCCCTGTTACCTGTGCTGGCTTTATATACATGTTTGTTTCCAGTCTTTTCAGGTAGAATACAAACTTCTTAAGGGCAGGGTCTCTGTCTAAGCCTGGAATGGTTCCTGGCATGTCCTAGACACTCAGTAATCACATATTGAGTAAATGAGTCCAGCTCAAGATTCTGGCCGGAGCTTATGTGTCATTATTGTAGTAATACAATGTCAAAGGACCAGGCAAGTCTTTTGGAAACAATATGTACCCCCAGAAACCTTTACCCTTGTCCTTTTTGTTAGGAACATCTCTTGGATTTGGGTGGGGAGATGAAATTGGGACAGACTAAAAATGATATTGCAATATTGTGGCTTAAAATAAATCATTGTGAGATTTGCATTCTTTGAGTCATGCTTAGGCTGGAACATTTTCTGCCTGCATTTAGATACTCTGTTTCTTTCTTAAATTTCCTTACAGTTCCTGTAAGACAAGTCCTGGTATTGCTACCAAAATATTTCTCAAATAAGTGCACTCAAACAACATAGTGCAGTGTAAAAATGAGATAAAAATATACTTAGTAGTAAAAGCAAGTGTCACTGAAAATAAATTTAGGCCCTGTATCTAAAAATTTTAAATTACGAGATTTTCCATCATCAATTAATGAAGCTAGCCTTCTTGAAAAGATTTATAATCCCCTGAGGCAAACATAAAAGGCCTTCTGCTAGAGTCAGGTCTGAGTCCCTTAGGGGCCAAAGCTTTGCACGGTCTAGCCCTGGGAGAGGAAGAAACTAGTCGTAATTAGTGAATATTATTCACTACCCTGGCTCAACCAAGATCAGGCACATACACAGAGAGTTAAATTTTGATTGCTAGAATTTGATACCTCCTATCTATATAGAAGCAATTAAATGACCGTTTACAATAACACTTTTAACAATGAGTTTCAGTTAATTTATTTACAAAATTTCTTTAAACATTTCATCTAGGGTTTTCTATATGGTCTGTATGCTTTTAAATATTCTAATTATTTATTAAACGTTCCCAGTTCTTAATATAAGAACTTAAATATAAGCAAAGGAATCACTGTTGATGGCAGTAGTGGCCCCGTCTGGAGCAGCTGCTGCAGGGACTCCAGCTGAAACCTACACCACAGCTCGCTCTCCTGTCTGCTTCCTACCTCAGCAACCACATTGTCTCTGTCTCTTTTGCTGATACATCCTAATCCCTCCTACTTTTAGACCACAGCTTCTCAATTCTGGCTGCACATAAGAATCACCTGGCAAGTTTTTAAACTACAGTAGTGCCCGGGCCTCAATACATTAAAACAGAATCTCTGACTAATTAAAGCAGAATTGTTGAGGGTGGGTTGAAAAGTTTGGTCAATTTTGGTGGGATTTCTGGTGGGAACAAGAAACAGGTGGAAGTCCCGCCCTGTTTTGAGTTGGCAGAGCGGGAGCCTGAGCTCCCTGACGCAGCTGCAGCTGCCCAGCCATGGCTGCTGACTGAGGCATCCCTGCATTCTCAGGGACCCGGGATGCTCCATGTTTCCCCACAGGCTCAGAAGTACCTGCTCCCGTTGCCTGGTCTCTCCCCACACCCAGCGCCCGCTCTTTCCTACTTTCCTCCTCTGTCCTCTTCCTGAATGGGTAATCACGTCTCTGTAACCACATGACGCTTCCCTTGGATGCATCCCCCAAACTGGGAAGGATTTAATTTCCCCAAACCTTAAACTGCCTGCCAATCTCTTGAGGAGGGACAATTTATTTGTCTGTTTTCCCTTCACAAGACTCCAGGGTGATAGGGCTAACGGTTCAGAGGAAGGCAACCCAGAAACTTGACATACCGGCAAAAGGGTTAAAGTTCTTAGAAGATTTATTGAGGGGAAGATGGCAGATAGGCGTCAGGAGTACCATGCAGCTCCCACTTGGGAGACAGAGCAGCATGTGGAGACTCACATCATGAGCTTTTGCTCCAAGAACTACCACAGCAACATACCAGGAAAGCTGAGAGAATCCATAAACCCTTTGAAGGAACTGGATCACTGCTGCAGGCTCCCTGAGATGCCAAAAAACTGTGGGTCAACTTGCTTTCTCAGCGGGGAGGCTGGTAGTTGGGGGAAGTTCTCAGCCCTGGTCACCAGCTGCCTGGAGTAGACTCAGTGTTGTTGGGGGAGCACAGTGGGGATGAGACCAGCCTTTAGGACTGTGGGCTGCATGGGAATAGGGTGAGATCTGTGACTGCTGGCTTTCCGCAACTTCCCTGGTGACCTGTATGACTTAGCAGAGGCAGCCATACTCCACCTGGGAACACAACTCCATTGGCCTAGGAACCACACCACCATCCCCCACAGCAGCTGCAGCAAGCCCCATCCAAGAATAGTCTGAACTCAGACATGGCTATCCCTGCTCCCACCTGGTGGTCTTTTTCTACCTGCCCTGGTTGCCAAAGACAAAGGACATAATCTCCTGGGAGCTCCATGGCCCTGCCCACTGCCTGAGAAACCTGAATACATAACCAGGTGACCCTAGGACATGTTTGCTTCCTCCCTGTAGGAGCTGATGTGCTCTTGAGAGAGCCACCTTCTGGCTGGAGGCCAACCAACAGAAAATCAGTACACTAAACAAAAACACAACCAAGGACCCTCACAGAGTCCATTTCACTCCCCTGCTACCTCCACTGGAGAAGGTGCTGGTGTCCATGGCTGAAAGACCTGAAGGTGGATCACATCACTGGACCCTTGCAGACACTCCCCAGTACCAGCCCAGAACCTAGTAGCTTCTTCTGGGTGGCCAGACCCAGAAGAGCAAAAACAATTACCACCGTTTGGCTCTCTGGAAACCCCATCCTTAAGGGAATGGGGAGAACATCACATCAAGGGAACATCTTGTGGGACAAAAGAATCTAAACAGCAGCCCTTCAGTCCCATATCTTCCCTCTGACATAGTCTACCCAATGAGAAGGAACTAGAATAACAATTCTGGTAATATGATAAAATGAGGTTCTTTAACACCCCCAAAGATCACGCCAGCTCACCAGCAATTAATCTAAACCAAGATGAAATCTCTGAATTGCCAGAAAAAGAATTCAGAAGGTCAGTTGTTAAGCTAATCAAGGAGGCACCAGAGAAAAGTGAACTTCAACTTAAAGAAATAAAAAACACGGGCTAGGCATGATGACTTAAGCCTGTAATCTCAACACTTTGGGAGGCCGGGGCAAGTGGATCACAAGATCAAGAGATAGCAACCATCCTGGCCAATATGGTAAGATCCCATCTCTACTAAAAATACAAAAATTATCTGGGCATGTTGGCATGGGCCTGTGGTCCTAGCTACTCGGGAGGCTGAGGCAAGAGAATCGCTTGAACTCGGGAGTGAGTTCACCTGCAGTGAACTGAGATAGCACACTGCACTCCAGCCTGGTGACAGAGTGAGTCTCTGTCTCAAAAAAAGAAAGAGAGAAAGGAAGGAAGGAAGGAAGGAAGGAAGGAAGGAAGGAAGGAAGGAAGGAAGGAAGGAAGGAAGGAAGGAAGGAAGGGAAGGAGGGAGGGAGGGAGGGAGGGAGGGAGGGAGGGATGGAAGGAAGGAAGGAAGGAAGGAAGGAAGGAAGGAAGGAAAGAAGGAAGGAAGGAGATACAGGATATGAAAGAAAAATTCTTCAGTAAAATAACAAAAAACAATCACAACTTCTGGAAATCAGGAACACACTTAGAGAAATGCAAAATGCACTGGAAAGTCTCAGCAATAGAATCTAACAAGGAGAAGAAAGAACTTTAGAGCTTGAATACAAGGCTTTTGAATTAGCCCAATCCATCAAAGACAAAGAAAAAAGAATTTTAAAAAATGAACCAAGCCTCCAAGAAGTTTGGGACTATGTTAAGGATCTAAACGTAAGAATGATTGGTATTCCCAAGGAAGAAGAGAAATCTAAAAGTCTGGAAAACATATTTGAGGGAATAATAGAGGAAAACTTCCCCAGCTTTGCTGGTGATCTACACATCCAAATACAAGCAGCTTGAAGAACACCTAGGAAATTCATCACAAAAAGTTCATTACCTAGGCACATAGTCATCAGGTTACATAAAGTCAAGACAAAGGAAAGAATCTTAAGAGCTGTGAGGCAAAAGGATCAGGTAACCTATAAAGGAAAACCTATAAGATTAGCAGCAGATTTCTCAGCAGAAACCCTACAAGCTAGAAGGGATTGGGGTCCTATCTTTAGCCTCCTTAAACCAAACAATTATCAGTCAAGAATTTTGTATCCAGCAAAACTAAGCTTCATAAATGAAGGAAAGGTAACATCTTTTCCAGATAAACAAATGCTGAGAGAATTCGCCATTACTAAGCCAGCACTACAAGAACTGCTAAAAGAGCTCTAAATATTGAAACAAATCCTTGAAACACAGGAAAATAGAACCTTCTTAAAGAATAAATCTCACAGGACATATAAAACAATAACACAATGAATAAAAAGGTATTCAGGCAATAAATAGCACGACAAATAGAATAGTACCTCACATCTCAATATTAACATTGAATGTAAATGGCCTCAATGCTCCACTTAAAAGATACAGAATGGCAGACTGGTTAAGAATTCACCAACTAAGTTTCTACTGCCTTCAGGAGACTCAGTTAACACATAAAGACTCACATAAACTTAAGGTAAAGGGGTGGAAAAAGATACTCCATACAAACGGACACCAAAAGCAAGCAGGAGTAGCTATTCATATATCAGATGAAACACACTGTAAAGCAGTAGGAATAAGAAAAGACAAAGAGGGACATTATATAATGATAAAAGGTCCAGTCTACAGGAAAATACACAATCCTAAATATATACGCACCTAACACTGGAGCTCCAAAATTTATAAAACAATTACAAGACATGAGAAATGAGATTGATGCCAACACAATAATAGTGGAGGACTTCAATACTCCACTGACAGGTCATCAAGACTGAAAGTAAACTGTGAGACAATGGACTTAAACTATACCCTAGAACAAATGGACTTAACAGATATTTACGGAACTTTTTACCCAACAACTATAGAATATAAATTCTATTTATTAGCATGGAACATTCTCCAAGATAGACTACGATAAGGCACAAAACAAGTCTCAGTAAATTTAAGAAAGTCAAAATGATATCAAGTACTCTCTCAGAGCACAGTGGAATAAAATTGGAAATTAACTCCAAACAAAACCCTCAAAACCATGCAAATACATGGAAATTAAATAACCTGCTCCTGAATGATCACTGGGTCAACAATGAAATGAAGTTTAAAAAATTCTTTGCACTGAGCAATAATAGTGACACAAACCATCAAAACCTCAGCAATAGTGGTGCTAACAGGAAAATTCATATCATTAAATGCCTATATCAGAAAGTTTGAAAGAGCAAACTAGGGTCACACCTCACAGAACTAGAGAAACAAGCACAGTCCAAACACAAACCTAAGAGAAGAAAAATAATAACAAACATCAGAGCAGAGAACTAAATGAAACTGAAACAACAACAATACAAAAGATAAATGTAACAAAAAGCTGGTTCTTTGAAAAGATAAATAAAATGATAGACCATTAGTGAGATTAAACAAGAAAAGAAGATCCAAATAAGCTCAATTAGAAATGAAATTGGATATACTGATACCACAGAAATACAAAATATTTTTCAAGGCTACTATGAACATCTTTATGGACATAAACTAGAAAACCTAGATGAGCTGGATAGATTCCTGGAAATATACAACCCTCCAAATTATACCAGGAAGATATAGAACTCTGAACAGACCAATAACCAGCAGCCAGATTGAAATGGGAACTAAAAAATTGCCAATAAAAAAGTTCAGGAGCAGATGAATTTACTGCTGAATTCTATCAAACATTCAAGGAAGAATTGGTACCTATCCTACTGACACTATTCGACAGGAGAAAGAGGGAATCCTTCCTAAACCATTCTGTGAAGCCAGTATTACCCTAACACCAAAACCAGGGAAGGACATAACAAGAAAAGAAAACTACAGACCCAAATCCCTGATGAACACAGATGCAAAAATCCTCAACAAAATACTAGCTAACCAATTCAAACAGTATATCAAAAAGAATCCATCATTATCAAGTGGGTTTCATACCAGGGATGCTGGGATGGTTTAATATCTGCAAGTCAATAAATATGAAACACCACGCAAACAGAATTAAAAACAAAAATCATATGATCATCTCAATAGACACAGAAATAACATTTGACAAAATCCAGCATCCGTTTATGATTAGAACCCTCAGCAAAATCGGCATAGAAGGGACATACATTAAGGTAATAAAACCCATCTATGACAAACCCATAGCCATCATTATACTGAATGGGGAAAAGTTGAAAGCATTGCCTTTGAGAACTGGAACAAGATGAAAATGCTCACTTTCACCTCTTCTATTCAACGTATTACTGGAAGTCCTAGTCAAAACAATCAGATAAGAGAAAGAAATCAAGAGCACCCAAATTAGTAAAGAGAAAGTCAAACTGTCACTGTTTATTGATTATATGATTGTATACCTAGAAAGCCCTAAAGACTCATCCAAAAAGCTCCTAGAACTGGTAGATGAATTCAGCAAAGTTTCAGGATACAATATTAATGCAGAGAAATCAGTAACTCTGCTGTACACCAACAGCAACCAAGCTGAGAATCAAATCAAGAACTCAACCCCTTTTACAATAGCAAAAAATAAAATACTTAGGAATATGCCTAACCAAGGAGGTGAAAGATTTCTAAGAGGAAAACTACAAAACACTGCTGAAAGAAATCATAAACAACACAAACAAACAAATGGAAACACATCCCATGCTTGTAGATTGGTAGAATCAATATTGCGAAAATGACCATAATGCCAAAAACAATCTACAAATTCAATGCAATTCCCATCAATATACCACCATTATTCCTCACGTAACTAGAAAAAAAATTCCTAGAATTCATATGGAACCAAAAAAGCCTACATAGCCAAAGCAAGACCAAGCAAAAAGAACAAACTTAGAGACATCACATTACCCAAATTCAAACTATACTGTAATGCCATAGTCGCCAAAGGAGCATGGTACTTGTATAAAAATAGGCACATAGGCTGGGTGCAGTGGCTCACACCTGTAATCCTAGCACTTTGGGAGGCCAAGGTGGGTGGATCATTTGAGGCCAGGAGTTTGATACCAGCCTGGCCAATGGGGTGAAACCTTGTCTCTACTAAAAATACAAAAATTAGCTGGGTATGGTGGTGCACACCTGTAATCCCAGTTACTCAGGAGGTGGAGGCACTAGAAAAGTTTGAACCCAGGAGACGGAGGTTGCAGTGAGCTGAAATTGTGCCACTGCACTCCGACCTTGGCAACAGAGCAAGACATTGTCTCAAAATAAATTAATTAATTAATGTTTAAAAAATAGGCACATAGACCAAATAGAACAGAATAGAAAACCCGGAAATGAAGCCAACTGATCCTTGACAAACCAAACAAAAACATAAAGTGGGGAAAGGACACCCTATTCAAAAAATGGTGCTGGGATAATTGGCAAGCCACATGTAGGAGAATGAAACTGGATCCTCATCTCTCGCATTATACAAAAATCAACTCAAGATGGATCAAATACTTCAATATAAGAACTGAAACCACAAAGACTCTAGAAGATGACATAGAGAAAATTATTTTAGATGCTGGGTTAGGCAAAGACTTCATTACCAAGAACCCCAAAGCAAATGCAATGAAAACAAAGCAAATGCAACGAAAACAAAGATAAATAGATGAGACGTAATTAAACTAAAAAGCCTCACAGCAAAAGAAATAATCAGCAGAGTTAACAGACAACCCACAGAGTGGAAGAAGATCTTCACAATCTACACATCTGACAAAGGATTAATATTTGGAATCTACAAAGAATTCAAACAAATCAGCAAGAAATTTTTAAAAAATCACACCAGTGGGCTAAGGACAATAATATACAATTCTCAAAAGAAGACATACAAATGGCCAATGAACGTGAAAAAATGTCCAACATCACTAATTATGATGGAAATGCAAATGAAAACCACAATGTGATACTACCTTACTCCTGCAAGAATAGCCATAATCAAAAAATCAAAAGATAGTAGATGCTGGTGTGGATGCAGTGAAAAGAGAACACTTTTACATTGTTGGTGGGAATGTAACCTAGCACGACCACTATGGAAAATAGTGTGGAGATTCCTTAATGAACTAAAAGTAAATCTAACATTTGATCCAGCAATCCCACTACTAGGTATCTACCCAGAGAACAAGAAGTCATTATACAAAAAACAGACTTGCACACGCATGTTTATAGCAGCACAATTTGCAATTGCGAAAATTTGGAATCAGCTCAAAAGCCCATCAATCAATGAATGGATAAAGAAATTGTGGTATATATATCATGGAATATTACTCAGCCATAAAAAGGAACAAAACAATGGCATTTGCAGCTAGCTGCATGGAATTAGAGATTGTTATTCTAAGTGAAGTAACTCGGGAATGGAAAACCAAACATTGCATGTTCTCACTTGTAAGTGGGAGCTGAGTAATAAGGATGCAAAGGCATAAGAATGACACAATGAACTTTGGAGCTTGGGGGAAGGGGTGGGTGTTGGGTGAGGGATAAAAGACTACACATTGAGTACAGTGTACACTACTTGGGTGATGGGTACACTAAAATCTTAGAAATTACCACTAAAGAATTTATTCATGTAACCAAACACCACCTGTTCCCCACAAAACCTATTAATATAAAAAATAAATTTAAATAAATAAAATGCCTCACAAAAAATAAGTAATTATTTTTTAAAATTTTCTTACTAGTCAGACTTCTGGTTTCTCTCTGTGTGTGCAAACTGGTTGTAGGAATGGTAAAAATTACCGTATTCTCTGCCCCTCCATGAGTTCAAAAACCAGAAGTATTGGCCATTTGGCATGGCTAAGTTTGGGTAATAAGAGAATTAAAAGGACTTCTTTAAAAAGGAGTACCATGGTTAAAAGCCAGCTTAATTAAAAGTGGATAGCCAAGCTATAGTTATATTTCAAAAGCCTTTATGTCTTTTCTCTTTGTGGATCTTGTTTTTCTGAAAAAAAAAAAAAAGTTTTTCTTCTCAGTCAGCTGAATTATTTTTCTCCATTTTATCTTGGCTCTCTTAATGCACACATGAGAAGCCCTAAAATGACTTCTGATCACCAGGGACTCCTTGGGAAAAACAAAGAAGGTGGCCAGGTGCGGTGGCTCATGCCTGCAATCCCAGCACTTTGGGAGGTTCAAGACAGGTGGATCACCTGAGGTCAGGAGTTTGAGACCAGCCTGGCTAACATGGCGAAACCCTGTCTCTACCAAAAATACAAAACTTAGCTGGGCATGGTGGTTCGCGCCTGTAATTCTGGCTCCTGGGAGGGCTGAGGTGGGAGAACCACTTGAACCTGGGAGGTGGAGGTTGCAGTGAGCTGAGATGGCGCCACTCAACTCCAGCCTGGGCGACAGAGAGCGACTTCATCTCAAAAAACAAAAATAAAAGCACAAACAAAACAAAACAAAAAGCAAACAACAACAACAACAAAAAAAAAAAGGGAGGTAAAACTAAACTAAACTACTGCAAGAAAACAGACTGATTGAAAAGCTAAGCCTTCCCTCTTAATGAATAAAGGCTTTGCCTTGTTTGAAAGTTTTTGAGTCATCATTTTGGCTAAATAAATGACTTATGGTAATCTGGAATTCTATTTCATAATATCAAGTGTTTTAAACCTTTAACATATTTGATAGCCTTCCCAAAATGAAATTTCAAATTCAATTTTGTTTTTTTTTTTTTAATACTGGTAACTTTGGGATGCTACAGACGGCCCCTGAAACATCCAGAAGACAGGTAAACAGGATTATGTGATGTGCTTAGTTACGTGGGACTATCAAAATAACAATAAGGCTTAATCTTTTTCAGTTATATTTTTGTGAATAATATTAATATATGTTCCAAAATTGTATGGGATTACTCAAATTTTAATGTCTGAGTATATGTTATCAATCATAACTAGGGTTATTATGTTATTATAAACCACAGAAATAACCAAATTTGTTTGTCAATCAAGTTTTTGACTGTGACTACTCTAAGACATTTTGCCATTCACAGACAATTGTTGTCTTGTTTTGATTCTCTTCTAAAGATAGTTTATAATCAGCTATAGGACTTTGACAGGTGCTCATTAGTTTTTTTTAAGTTTTTGTCTGCATTTTAGATTAACCCTGCTTATTCCTGTGACCAACCAGTGATCTCTGACTGCAGCTCAGAAGAAACAAAAGGGATACACAATGTAATAATCTGGACCAATATTCTAATTCTGGGCAATTATCCTGCAAACCCTGCCAGGTGATGGGGTTAAATGTGGTCCCCATAACCCGCGGGTTTCTTTTTTGAAAAAGTAAGACCAAGGGAGCTAACTGAAGCCGATCTCCATGCACCCAAGTCTTAGCAAGCACAACTATAGCTACCAGTTATCTGGGTGTGTCGGCAGCCTCAGGACTTTTGAGCTGTCCTTACCCTCTTGTTTCATTTTGATCCATGTCTTCTAATAACCCGGTTTTTCTCTTCTTGTCTTCAGGTCATCGAACTCCAAATGGTCATGCAAATGGAGCCTCAGATGATGGCTCCCTTTTACTGGGAACCCTTAGATAGGCCTCTGAGAGATCTGACTGCTGTTTTCCCCAAAACATGCCCCCTGTCATTATGAAGCAGTTAAGATGAGTCATCATCCCTATCCTAATGGCAGTTAGATGTACCTCTTCACAGGAGGGATTGATGGCAGCATCAGCCCATCTGGAGCAGTCACTTGTGGGGATGCCAGCTGCAGTAGCAGAGGCATGGCTGGAGCTGTGTCCTCCAGGGAGCTGGTGGGAACGGGGAGCACATGGGAGACCTGCCCCCTTCCAAGTTGGCAGTTGTGGCCGCCCTGCACTCCTGGGTTCAGCTGCAGCTGCCCAGCCGCGGCTGTGCACCCAGGCATCCCTGCACTCTCAGGGGCCTGGGAAGCCCCCTATCCCCAGAGGCTCAGAAGTGCCTGCTCCCACTGCCTGGCCTCTCCCAGCTCCTGGTGCATGCTCTGATTGAAGCATGCTCTGATTTCAGAGCAAAGTTGAAGCCAAGCCTGGGCCCTGTCACTACCCAGCTGGATATGCATGTGCCCAAGGCAATGCTGATATGCCAGCCCCCTGTCCCCTCAGTCCCCTTTGGAATTTGGGTGCTGATGAGCACAGGAGGGAGGCTGAGGTGAAGCCTAGGGTGGCTTGTCACAGGTCTGCGGGCATTCCTTGGCATGAAAAGCCTGGGCATCATGGACAACATGATTGATGGTGACAGGAGGCAGACAGGCTCCTGGGTGGAAAGGGGCAGGTCCCCCGTGAAATCCCACCTTCAAGCCATGGATGGCCTGAAGCATAGAGATTGGGCTGTCAGTTCCAGGTAAAGTTAATAAACCAGAGTGAGAACTTATGGTACTTTTTCCAGACCCACCCATGTCCACACATAAACCAATCAGCACTTCCTCCCTTCTAAGCCCATAAAAATCCCAGACTTAGCCAGACTCGAACAGACTTTGTGATGATCTGCCTGCAGAAAGCAGCCACCTGGTCTCCTGAGAGCTGTTCTGTCACTCAATGAAGCTCCTCTTCGCCTTGCTCATCCTCCAGTTGTCTGTGTACCTCATTCTTCCTGAAAGCACGACAAGAACTCAGGACCCACCAAATGGCAGGATTGAAAGAGCCGTAACATAAACTGGGGGCTGAAACACACCCCCCAACCCTGCTCACCACATTTCAGGCAATGAGAAGCAGAGAAGAGCTGCGGCCCTTTAGGAAGTCCAGACCTGGGGTCTCCCCAGGCCAGGGCTGTGACAACCTCTTTGGAACTCTGCAGTTCCTGGTATCTCCAACCTTCTGGACACCACTGCATTCCCTTTGTCCAGATGCGGGTGCCCGCAGAGGAAGTCACACATGGTACATCTGGTCCAGCCACAGCCTCACACGGAGGTGGCACCTGTACTGGCACCTGTAGCTGCCGGCCCCACCACAGCAGCCAGCGTGTCTGGCTGTGCAAAGTGGCTGGACCCCATGCTTACTCACCTCCATACCCCTAGCTGCTCGGCACCTGGCTTGCTCTTGGGAAGTATGGGATCTGGGCCGGTAGCATTAGCCAAGCACAGCCTGCCAGGCTTCAAGGGTGGAACAAGCTCATGGGCACAAGATATACTCAGCAGAAGGTGCCACCAGCCACAGAGGTTTCCAGCTGGCTAAGTGACACCCCAAGGATCCCATGACACTGTCTTTCCTTTACAATTTTAAGACAAAAGGTTTGAAAGATATGTTTTAAAAGGTTATATCTTTTAAGAGTCAGGTGACCATGTGATTCCAAAATACTGTTTCCTACACACGCTAGATGTCACTGCATAACCTGAAGTATTGGCTGTAACTTGATCTATTTCTTTACTCTCCTTATAGGCAAGATCAGTAAGAGTACAAAATAATCCCCAGGCACATTTCCTGACAGTGGCAGGTTTACTTGTATCTGGCCATTGTAGTGATAAAAATGAATTCTTCTGAACTCTCACAGCAATTCTATACATTAACCTACAAAGGAACATTATCATTTTTCTTTTTATCGACTCTTTCTTTTCCAAATTCTGAATATGTTTGCATTGATGAGTAAACAGATAGTCCCTAATCTAAAAGATGCTGGAAGAAACATGGCCAGGTGCAGTGGCTCACGCCTGTAATCCCAGCACTTTGGGAGGCCGAGGAAGGCGGATCAGCTGAGGTCAGGTGTTCAAGACCAGCCTGACCAACATGATGAAACCCTGTCTCTACTTAGCCGGGCATGGTGGCAGGCGCCTGCAATCCCAGCTACTCAAGAGGCTGAGGCAGGAGAATTGCTTGAACCCAGGAGGCAGTGGTTGCAGTGAGCCGAGATAGTGCCACTACACTCCAGCCTAGGAGACAGAGTGAAATTCTGTCTCAAAAAAAAAAAAAAAAAAAAGTGCTGGGAGAAACGTAAAGAAAATAAAAATTAGCTAATGAACTTAATGTGTTCCCAGTTCAATAGTTATGGAATGCTTTCTGTGTGTCAAGCACCAATAAGCAGCAGGAGACACAAAATATGAAGGACACAAAGAACTGTGGGAACATAGAGAAGAGGCTCATAAAGGAATTAGGCAACAGATACCAGCCCCAAAAGAAACAGCTAATCTTCATTTGAAAAACCTTAACCTGCACATTGTGCACATGTACCCTAGAACTTAAAGTATAATTTAAAAAAAAAGAAAAGAAAAAACTTATATACTTCAGGTGGTTTATGATTTGTGCTTCCTTAGGTTCGAGCAACATTTATCAACTATATTTAGTGCTCTGTGAGATGTAAATAGGCGGTTAGTGGAAAAGAATTCCACAGCCAAATAAGTCTGAAAAAAAATCAGCTATTAAAAAGCCAACAGGCATGTTTTAATTGCAGAATTTTTCAGTGTCTACTATTTGAATGTGGATTTCATCTCAAAGAGGACTGCAGTACGTATTATGTCTTAATGAGAGATACATTCTTTTTTTTTTTTTTTTTTGAAACAGAGTCTTGCTCTGTCACCCAGGCTGGAGTGCAGTGGCGCAATCTCGGTTCACTATAACCTCCGCCTCCAGGGTTCAAGCGAATCTTCTGCCTCATCCTCCTAAGTAGCTGGGACTACAGGCGCACACCACTACACCCGGCTATTTTTTTTTTTTTTTTTTTTTTTTGTATTTTTAGTAGAGATGGGGTTTCACTATGTTGGCTAGGCCGGTCTCGAACCCCTGACCTCAGATGATGCACCCACCTTGGACTCCCAAAATTCTGGGATTATAGGCATGAGCCACTGTGTCCAGCCAAGAGATACATTCTTAAAAAACAGTGGTTTCCCACCAAACAGGTTTAATGAAAAGCAGTAGAAGAAATGACAGTGGATACTTGGAATATGAAGATTTAATATTTATGGCTGTTAATATTTTATAGATTAGAAAAAAATCTGTGATCTTATTTTTACCCAATTACTGGAAATTGATCTGAAAAAAACTATTTTACAAAGTCAGGACATTTTTTAGTTTGATTTTTCCTTTTTGTAAGTAACTTCGATGTAACAGTAAACAAATGTTCTATGCAGTGCAATTCAAAACTCACATCAATTATTTAACCAAAACAAAGAAAAAGAAACTTTGAAGAAATATTATGTACACAGTAAATTTCAAGCTCCCAGATTTCCTAAGAGTTAAATATTCATCTCCCTCTGCCATTAGGGATTCCTTAAAAAGAAAAGGTCCAGAAAGCATTCTATTAGGATAAACCATGGTTTATGTGAACTTGTTGAGCTAAATAAAATGGAACAATGCGATGAAGAACACATTGCAATAACATTTATTAATGAGGCTTGGAGAAAGTCAAACCCTAAAATATAGACTGAACACTGGCAAATGATCAATGCTGCATCTCTTCCTTCTTTGGTTCCACTCTGTCCTTCCTCACTCTTCATGCTGCTGCTAGAGATTGATTTGCTTGGACACCATCAACAGGGCTATAACCTTTGGTTTCCTGTCAATTCAGCCAGTAGGAACTCTGCCTCCCAAGACACTAACAAGCCCAAGAAGAGTGAAGTCTGGATATTTATGCTCCTGGCTCCTTTCCTGTAAGGTTACCTGAGGTTACCTTTTCCCTCAATGGAAGGTCATTCATTACTCCTCTCAAGTGAGTTTTGACGAATGTGTATTACACAGAAAACAGCCATCACAAACAAGACTCAAAACAAAAGTGTCCTGGTCCCCTGTTTGCATTCCATGATTCCCTCCCCACTGTCCCAGAAACCATTGTTCTGTGTTTTGACATGATAGATTAGTAGTTTGCATTCTCTAGAATTTTATATCTACAAAACAAAATAGTATGTTCTCTTTTCTGTATGAATTTTTTCAATCAGCATTTTGAGATTCATCCAATATGTTGTTCTCATCAGTAGGTTCCTTTGGTTTTTGTTCGTTTGTTTTGTTTTTTTTTTTTTTTTTGAGTATTTTTTTTTTTTTTTGCATGCATGCATGAAACAAAATGTGTTTATTTATTCATGTCTTTATTGGAATTATGGTTGTTTCTAGATTTGGGCTCCTGTGATGTAAGTTACTACTATTTTACTGGTATTCTTGGATACATTTTTCTGTGGACAAATGTTTTTATTCTCTTGGGTAAATGCCAAGGAGTGAAATGAACTAGTCTTTTTCTTTTTTTGTTCTTGTTTTTGTTTGTTTGTTTGTTTGTTTGTTTGTTTTGAGACAGAGTCTCTTTCTGTTGCCCAGGCTGGCGTGTGCTTATAGTAGGTGCATGTCTAACATTTTAAGAACTGCCAAACAGATTTCTAAAGGATTGTACCATTGTATAGCCCTACCAGTGATGTACGAGAATTCTAGTTGTTCCACATCTTCACTAACACTTAGTATATTCTTTTTCATTTTAGTCATTGTAATAAAAGGGAGAAGAAAAGAAAGGCAAAGTAATCAAGAAAAAGAAGTAAAATCATGTCTATTTTCAGAAGGCAAGATTAACTAGTCTATGTCGTATTATCTCATTCTGATTTTAAATGCATTTTCCCAACTGAGATACCGTGAATCTTCTCCATTGTAGTTACTGGTCATTTGTACATCTTTCTTAAGAAGTATCTATTCAAATAGTTTGTTCATTTTTATTAGGTTTCTGGTCTTCTTATAGACTCATAAGAGCATTATATATATTCTTGATATGGATATTTTCTCTATTATGTGGCTTACCTCTTTTGTTTTGCTAAAGTTTTCTTTCAAAGTGCAAAGTTGTTAAATTTTGATGAAATCTAAGTTACCATTTTTTCTTGAATGACTTAGATTTTCCTTTCATAGAAACCTTTGCCTACATTAAGGTCACAAAGGTTTCTCTTCTGTTCCCTCGTTGAAATATTATAATTTTACTTTTTTACATTTATATTAATAATCCATTTCTTGTTAGTTTTTTAGCACAGTATGAGGTAAGGGTAAATGTTCACTTTTCCTCATATATTTATCCAGTTATCCTAGCAACGTTTAAAAAAAAGTTCCTTTCCCCATTGGATTGTTTTGGGGTACTTATTGAAAATCAATTGGTCATATATGTATAAGTTTATTTCTGAACCCTCTATTCTATTATATTGACCCTTATGTCTATCCTTTTGTTGCCAAACCACATTTAAAATAGTGCATGACACCAAATTAATTTCTTCTCTAAATTGCCCTCAGGATTCTAGGTCATTTTGATTTCTACATACATTTTTGAGTCATCTGATAAATTTATACTTTAAGTCTGTGGAAAATTTGGATTGGAATTGAGTTGGGAAAAATACATACACACACAATTGGGAAAAATTATATTTTCAACAATACTAAGAAAGGAAATATGTAAATATGGTATATCTTTTTAGTTACATAGGCCTTTTAAATTTTTCTCAGTGATGTTCAATAGTTGTAAGTGAAGAGGTCTTATTCACTTTTTTGCTAAAGTTATTCCTAAGTGTTATTTGTTGCTATTACACAAAAATGTATTTGTTGTTTTTATATGAATGCCCTATCCTCTAACCTTATAAAAAGCAGATGCTGGAGGCATGCTTGTATAGCCCATAGAACTGTGAGCCAATTATACTTCATTTTTAAACGAATTACCTACTCTCAGGTATTCCTCTATAGTTATGCAAAAATGAACTAATAGAGCAAACTACTATGTTTTTTTTTTTTTCTTGATGTTAAATCTAAGCTTGCATTATTGGGATAAACCCTACTTGGTCTAATATATTTTCCTTTTCATACATTGTTGGCTTTGATGAGCTAATATTGTATTAAGGATTTTAATATCTATATTCATAAGAATATTCATCTGTAATGATTTTATTTTTGTGATATCTTTGTCAGGTTTTCTATTAGGATTGTGTGGTCTTACATAATGAATTGGAGAATGTTCCCTCATTATTATTATTCTATTTTTCTGAACAATGCTGTGTAAGATTGGTGTTATTTCCTCTTTAAATTGTGACAGAATTAACCAATGAAATCTTGTGAAAATTTCTGAGTAACAAGGTTTTTTGATTTAAAACAAAATTATTTTAAATAAATTTTTATTTTCAAAATGTTGTTACATTTGTCAATAAATTTATCCATTTCATTAAAGTTGTAGAATTTTTTAAATAAAGGTTGTTGACAATATTGTATTATTTTCCATTAATATTTGTAAGACCTTTCGTTTCTAATATTAGCAATTTTTTCTTTCTCCCTCCTTTTCTCTCTCTCTGTGAAACAGTGATCACATTTACTTGGTGCTTATCAATTTTGTTGATATCTTCAAAGAACCAGGTATCTGCATTAATTTTTTCTATTGTTTGTCTGCTTTCTATTTTATTACTTTCTGCTCTCAGCTTTATTATTTCTGTCTTCTATTTACTTTGCTCTTTTTTTCTTAGCTTCTTCTGGTGGTACCTTAGCTCTTCATTTTAGGTCCTTCTTTTGTAACATTTAAAGCTTTAAGTGTCTTCCTAAACACCACTTTTGCTATGCCCCACACATTTTAATATATTGTTTTCACACTGTCATTCAGTTTGAGCATTTAATTTTCTTTTTTTCCTTTTGACCCATGAATTATTTAGACATTGTTTGTTAAATTTCTAAATATTGAGGTTTTCCTGGATATTTTATTGTAAATGAATACTAATTTAACTATGTCATGATCAGACAATATACTCTATTTCAATTTCAATACTTTTGGAATTAGTAAAACTAATTTTAGACCCAACACATGTATTATATTGGTGAATGTATCACACATGCTGAAAATATATATTCTGCAATCGCTGAGGGTAGCATTCCATAAATATCAATTGGGTCAAGATTATTGCAGCTTATTTTTAGTTTTTCTAGCTCTGTTCCTATATGCACTTTTATGTGAACATTATTTCATTTTTCCTCTGTTGTTTTTGTTATGCTAAAATTGTTTTCTATTCCCAGCAGTGTGGGACTTTGAAAGGAAATGTGGCTGGTTAATGCTGAGAGTTTATGTCTCACCTTCTTTGCTAGCTTCTTTAGTATTTTATGTAGACCACTTGCACTCACCTGTTATGAATTGTGCAAAGCAACACCCCTAAAGTTGTAGCTAATGTTCTTCAATTGCTTTGCTAAACTTTTGGATTAGTAACTTTTAGTTAATCAGGTGTTCTCATGTCTGTCAGATACACTGTTGCTGTCTTCTGCTTCCTCCTTTGCAGATGCTGATACCACACTGGTCTTGTAGCTGTTGGTGGTTTGTCCTTACTCATTCATACTTTAGGGTTAATGAGGATGTCTTGTCACCTCCATTTGTTGTAGATGCCGTCTTCAAGTTAGACTTTCATATCCTAATTTACCTATGTGTTTGAATGGTGGGATTTGAGAAGACTCAAACGATTCTACCACCCACTACCATCATTCTGCCAGAATCCTCTGAACTCCTAGTATTTTGCTTATGTTTCCTCCTTTATGTGTAGTTTGCCCTTTTAGTCACTTTTACATTAATTTTTTTAATGGAATTGTAATTTTAGTATTTTTAAACAACCAGTTTCCTTGGCCCTCTGTATAACAAAATGCTTCCTTTGATTTAAAATGCTTCATATAGAAATACAGATAGTACAGCCAGGCATGGTAGCACACACCTGCAATCCCAGCTCTTTGGGAGGCCAAGGCAGGCAGATCACTTGAGGCAGGAGTTCAAGTCCAGCCTGGCCAATGGTGAAACCCCATCTCTACTAAAAGTACAAAAAGTAGCTGGGCCTGGTGGCGGGCGCCTGTAATCCTGGCTACCAGAGAGGCTGAGGCGAGAGAATCACTTGAACCTGGGAGGTGGAGGTTGCGGTGAGCCAAGATCACACCACTGCACTCCAGCCTGGGCGACAGAGCAAGACTCCATCTGAAGAAAATAAATAAATAAATAAAGATCATACGGTTTAGATGTGTTTCTGAGTTTTCAAATATGATCTTCTGGCATGGCTTTTCCTTCATTAGTACCATACTGTTCTTGTTCTCACAGGGAAAGTCTGTCCTCTCTATCTCCCTTTCTAAATGATTTCAGTTATTTTCCTAAGTATCAAAGCCCTTCAGGATTTTTGACTGAAATCACATTGTAGTTATAAATCTAATTACTGTCTTTACTATTAAGTATTTATCCAGGAATGTGGTATATTATTAGCTCAAATCTTCTTTTACGTTTCTTAGTAAAGTTTCAAACTTTGCCTTTGTGAAGCTTCACATTTTTTCTTATATTTATTGTATATCTGTTAAATTTTCATTCGATTGTGAAGTGATTTATTTCTAACATACTATAATCTGTTACTGCTAAGTTAAATAATAATTACTGTTGTATTTGAATGATTTTGCTTTTTTCATTTAATATCCTAATTAGATAAATTATGTTCACATATTACATCAAATTAATATCCCATATTAATAGATTTATAGTATTAAATCATCCACTAATTCCTAAAATAAATCATAGTTGTGGTATAAAATTATATTGATACTATCGGGTTGAGTTAATACATATTCCTTTATAATTTTTCCTTTTTTTTTTTTTTTTTTTTTTGAGACAGAGTCTGGCTCTGTCGCCCAGACTGGAGTGCAGTGGCACAATCTTGGCTCATTGCAACCTCCAGGTCCTGAGTTCAAGTGATTCTCCTGCCTCTGCCTCCCAAGTAGCTGAGATTGCAGGCACCCACCACCACACCTGGCTAATTTTTGTATTTTCAGTAAAGATGCAGTTTCACCATATTGGCCAGGCTGATCTTGAACTTCTGACCTTGTTTGATCTGACTGCCTGGGCCTCCCAAAGTGCTGGGATTACAGGTATGAGCCACTGTGCTCAGCCAATTTTGTATTTACTCATAAATGAAGCTGATTTGTGGTTTATTTTGGTATTGTCCTTGAAGGTTGAGGTTGAAGTAACATTTGCAAAATGTATTGCATAGTGAAACCCCTTGTCTATTAAAAATACAAAAATTAGCCAGGAGTGGCAGTGCATGCCTGTAATCCCCAGCCACTTAGGAGGCTGAGACATGAGAATCACTTAGCCTGGGAGGCAGAGGTTGCAGTGAGCTAAGATTGTGCCACTGTGCTGTAGCCTGGGAGACAGAGCAAGACTCTGTCTCGAAATAAATTCATAAATAACAAATAAATAAAATATTTGTCTTTTATCCATGCAAATGACTAAACATTTCTTAAACAGGCAAAAATACCACTCATTTTTTTAAAAATATTGTCTATATTTTATCTATGAATAATCCAAAACATTAAAGTTTTTAAAAAATTTTCCAGTAAGTTAATGGAAAACATAGATACCTTTTAATACCATTAGAATATTATCCAAAGGAGCCATCTTAACAGAGATATTCCTGTCACAAGAACTGAACAAATGAATTCCACGTGCCAGGACACTTCGTCTTCTAGACAGAATAGGAAACACATTGGCAAGCTCACTTGCTTTGGATCAGCAACATTGAATGTTGCTTTGCAGAAGCTGCCCCTGTTTTGTATTTTGTGTGTGTGTGTGTGTGTGTGTGTGTGTGTGTGTGTGTGTGTGTTTAGCAGGGCCTTGCCTTGCCCAGGCTGGAGTGCAGGGGTGTGATTATATCTCACTGTAGCTTCAAACTCCTGTGCTCTAATAATCCTGCCACCTCAGTGAAGCTTCCTCTTTTGAGTGACATAACCTAACTATGCATGCTAAGAAATTTTACTTTGCAACAGTTTTGATATGGTATTACAAACACAATTTATTTACTCTTAAATATCTGGTTTGAGAACCAATGGGTCCTAGGAACCATTTGTATACACCTGATCTTACCTATCATACCCTTAAAGTCCTTCTCCAAAATGGTGGGTTGCCTTGATTTTGCCCTATCTTGTATTAATCAAAACATAGGTTGGGAATTAGTAATTCCACTCGTATTTAGTAATTACTGGCTACAACAATGAAACATAACCTCGTATACACTGCAACAGTGAAATATAACCTTGCATCAGGAACAATCAACATGCCCCACCAACTGTCTTCTTTTTCTTTAAATGTCTGAGTGCTATCCAAACAATCTCTGTACTACCAGGAGCATCAAGAGATGTTTAACATTTAAGAGTCAATTATTGAAAAGGTAGAACGAGGCTCTTAGTCTCTTTTGTGCTACTATAATGAAATACCACAGACTGGATAATATATAAAGAACAAAAATTTATTTTTTAAAAAAGAAAGCATGCTTACATGTGCCTTTTATTTGTTTTTTTTTTTTTAATAGATTTAGGAAGTATATGTGCAGTTTTATTACATGGATATGTTGTGTAGTTGTGAAGTCTGGGCTTTTAGTGTAGCCATCACCTAAATAGTGTACATTTTATTTAATAGGTAATTTCTCACCCCTCAGCCCCTGCAACTCTCCCATCCTTCTGGTCTGCGATGTCTATTATTCCACTCCCTATGTCCATGTGTACACACTATTTACTTCCCACTTATAAGTGAGAACATGCAGTATTTGACTTTCTGTCTCTCAGTTGTTTCACTTAAAGTAATGAAATTTATTTATCACAGTTCTGAAGGCCAGGAAGTCCAAGATCAATATGCTTGCTCTGTCCTCACAGCAGAAGGCAGAATGGCAAGAGAGGACAAACTCCCTTCATCTGGTGCCTTTACAGAGGCACCTAATCCCACCAATAAGGGAGGAGCACTTATGGCCTAATCAAAGGCCTCGCCTCTTAATTTTATCACATTGGCAACACCTGAATTTTGGAGGGGACGCAGTCAAACCATAGCAGGCTCCATTATTTTTTTCTTAGCGTTTTCAATTGTCTGAGTCTTCTAATACTGGAAATAGCTCTGGGTGTATCACAGATGAATCTTACAGAATTTGGACTCAGCAGTGTCACCACACCAGCTCCATAGAGATTAAATTCAAGGCAGGCTCTCCAGCAATGATGTTGTGGAATGCAGTCAGACTAGCAGCTGGATTCAAGACCCACCAAAAACATCATTATTTGGGTAGGACATAGAGGTGGTTGGTGACTATTAAGGTTGAAGTGGGTCACTCAGCAGCCTGAAAAATAATTGTTTGTTAAGCATCACAAAACCTTCATGTGGAGCAGTATACTATAGCTCTAGGTGGCTGAGGAAAAAAAATAGTGTCTAAAAGAACACCCTAGCAAGGACTGAGTGTCACTGCTCAGTGTGTGTGAATGTGACATGCTGAATGCGGAGACAGACTACAAGAAGAGCCTTCTTCACAGAGAAAGAACTGAGGCTCACCAGGTGGAAGTGCCTTCTCTGGGCATTTCAATCAGGTGTGCCATGGTGACAATGTCCTCTTTGAAGGTGTCCAGCACAACTGAAGAAACTGAAACTAAAACAAGGATATTCATGTTCTGGATGCTGTTGTCAGTGAATTACAAAATGAGTTTCTAGAAATGAGAACCCATCTCCTTCCTTTGGCTACCAGGCACTTGTGGTATGATGTATTTAACATGTAATGTATAAGACTTTATACTGTTCCCGGAAGTTTCCTTTACCTTAATATTCCTTTGGACTTCCTGCAGAGGTTCTTTTTAAAATGCAAATCTGACTTTTTTAGTCTGCTGCTTAAAACCCTTCAATGTCTCCCCATGGCTTGCAAGTGGAAATCCAAATTCTTTAAGATGCCAAAAAAAAAAAAAAGCCCTCGTGATCTGGACCCGTCAAATTACTTGATTGTTCCCAACCTTGTAATTGTCAATACTCCAAAAATACAGAACTACTTGCTCACACAAAAGTAAAATGCATGTTCTCTCATGCCTTGGTGCATTTGGCATGCTTCGCCTGGCTAGCTGCTCTCCTATTTATCCTTCATGGCTCAGCACATGTATCATGTCCTCACTACGACTCTCCCAGTGCCCCAGACTGGATTACATGCTCTTCATATATTTCCCATAGAATTTATCACAGGCTACAATAATTGCTTTTTTGCTGGTCTGCTTCCCTAATTTTTGGCAGGCAGAGACTGTGTCCCTTAGATCTATACCCCTAGAGAATGTTATACACATAAGATGCTCTGTAAATGGTTCCTGGATAAATACACTAATTAATTGCCATAAAAATATTACAGGGAGAAGAGAAATGGTTGGCAGATAAGGAAATTGAGCAGAGTGATGTTGGTAGGCGACTTGCCCAACGACATCCATCACATTGACTTTTAATATTTGTCAACTGCAGAATCACAGGTGTGCATACAGTAAATGTTGGACTATTGTTGCCACTATGGTCAGTGTATACGCACAGAAACACTGCTACCTCTGCTTGTTATCTGAAAATAGGTGACCTTCATTGTTTCTCTCCTTTGTGTCTATACATTTGCAGAAGTTGTAAATCTTCATGAGTGCAAATCTACAAGTCTAAATTGAACATGCTATTGAAGAGATTTCGTTTTCCTCCTTTGCTTCTGGGATGATTTCTCCTTCACGTTTTTAAAATAAATATTGGCGTAAAATAACACAAACTTGCCCTGTGGAAATAGATAAAATCCCGCCTCTGATTAATTGAGCTGAATCAGATAAACTGGAGCAATTGCAACTTTTGTGCCTCCTTGCAGCCACCTGTTTTTCACCATATTGAAGCTGGTGCAACTCTTGTTTCTTAGGATGTGAAGGGATACGTCAGTGACATGGAAGATTATAGCAGTTCAGTGACTTTTCCACTCTGAAGTCTAAATCATGCAGACTTTAAAGAGTACGCAGAAAATCAGAGTGAAATAATGACAAAAATTCTGTGGAGGCAAAAATTGTATGCTGCACATCTAAAAATAGGATGCTGTAGGTCTATGATGTATCATTCGGAAAACTCTGCATGCTTAGTGGTCAGAATTTTTAAATCAAGCTTAGGGTGAGTTACTACATGCTTTCCTTGGCCCATTATTTCAACGACATTAAAGAGGTATTAACAGATGAGAGAGCACTGTGGCTACTACTCACAACATTATTTCACGTGCCTGGCATGTAAAGAAAGCCCTGACTCAGTGCGGTCAACTGGGTAACAAAGGACAGTCTTCACTCTCCTCCCACAGAAAGAAGTCCACTGTCATCAGATGTCACAGGTAAGAGATAGAGGGAATGTATTTAAATAAAAGATATAAAGGCACGCACTTGGTTTAATTTTTACTGCTGTTCCCGCTACCTCAGTTATTTTTCCTCTGATCTACACTTATGACATAATAATTTTGAGTGCCATAAGAATATAAATACTAAAATCAAAAGATAAAATGTACCATCAGAGAATACTATAAACACCTCTACGCAAATAAACTGGAAAATCTAGAAGAAATGGATAATTTCCTGGACACTTACACTCTTCCAAGACTAAACCAGGAAGAAGTTGAATCCCTGAATAGACCAATAGCAGGCTCTGAAATTGAGGCAATAATTAATAGCCTACCAACCAAAAAAAGTCCAGGACCAGATGGATTCACAGCTGAATTCTACCAGAGGTACAAGGAGGAGTTGGTACCATTCCTTCTGAAACTATTCTAATCAATAGAAAAAGAGGGAATCCTCCCTAACTCATTTTATGAGGCCAACATCATCCTGATACCAAAGCCTGGCAGAGACACAACAAAAAAAGAGAATTTTAGACCAATATCCCTGATGAACATCGATGCAAAAATCCTCAATAAAATACTGGCAAACCGGATTCAGCAACACATCAAAAAGCTTATCCACCATGATCAAGTGGGCTTCATCCCTGGGATGCAAGGCTGGTTCAACATTCGCAAATCAATAAACATAATCCAGCATATAAACAGAACCAAAGACAAGAACCACATGATTATCTCAATAGATGCAGAAAAGGCTTTTGACAAAATTCAACAGCCCTTCATGCTAAAAACGCTCAATAAATTCGGTATTGATGGAACGTACCTCAAAATCATAAGAGCTATTTATGACAAACCCACAGCCAATATCATACTGAATGGGCAAAAACTGGAAAAATTCCCTTTGAAAACTGGCACAAGACAGGGATGCCCTCTCTCACCACTCCTATTCAACATAGTGTTGGAAGTTCTGGCTAGGGCAATTAGGCAAGAGAAAGAAATCAAGGGTATTCAGTTAGGAAAAGAAGAAGTCAAATTGTCCCTGTTTGCAGATGACATGATTGTATATTTAGAAAACCCCATTGTCTCAGCCCAAAATCTCCTTAAGCTGATAAGCAACTTCAGCAAAGTCTCAGGATACAAAATTAATGTGCAAAAATCACAAGCATTCTTATACACCAGTAACAGACAAACAGAGAGCCAAATCAGGAATGAACTTCCATTCACAATTGCTTCAAAGAGAATCAAATACCTAGGAATCCAACTGACAAGGGATGTAAAGGACCTCTTCAAGGAGAACTACAAACCACTGCTCAGTGAAATAAAAGAGGACACAAACAAATGGAAGAACATACCATGCTCATGGATAGGAAGAATCAATATCGTGAAAATGGCCATACTGCCCAAGGTAATTTATAGATTCAATGCCATCCCCATCAAGCTACCAATGAGTTTCTTCACAGAATTGGAAAAAACTGCTTTAAAGTTCATATGGAACCAAAAAAGAGCCCGCATCTCCAAGACAATCCTAAGCCAAAAGAACAAAGCTGGAGGCATCACACTACCTGACTTCAAACTATACTACAAGGCTACAGTAACCAAAACAGCATGGTACTGGTACCAAAACAGAGATATAGACCAATGGAACAGAACAGAGTCCTCAGAAATAATACCACACATCTACAGCCATCTGATCTTTGACAAACCTGAGAGAAACAAGAAATGGGGAAAGGATTCCCTATTTAATAAATGGTGCTGGGAAAATTGGCTAGCCATAAGTAGAAAGCTGAAACTGGACCCTTTCCTTACTCCTTATACGAAAATTAATTCAAGATGGATTAGAGACTTAAATGTTAGACCTAATACCATAAAAATCCTAGAGGAAAACCTAGGTAGTACCATTCAGGACATAGGCATGGGCAAAGACTTCATGTCTAAAACACCAAAAGCAATGGCAGCAAAAGCCAAAATTGACAAATGGGATCTCATTAAACTAAAGAGCTTCTGCACAGCAAAAGAAACTACCATCAGAGTGAACAGGCAACCTACAGAATGGGAGAAAATTTTTGCAATCTACTCATCTGACAAAGGGCTAATATCCAGAACCTACAAAGAACTCAAACAAATTTACAAGAAAAAAACAAACAACCCCATCAAAAAGTGGGCAAAGGATATGAACAGACATTTCTCAAAAGAAGACATTCATACAGCCAACAGACACATGAAAAAATGCTCATCATCACTGGCCATCAGAGAAATGCAAATCAAAACCACAATGAGATACCATCTCACACCAGTTAGAATGGCGATCATTAAAAAGTCAGGAAACAACAGGTGCTGGAGAGGATGTGGAGAAATAGGAACACTTTTACACTGTTGGTGGGATTGTAAACTAGTTCAACCATTATGGAAAACAGTATGGCGATTCCTCAAGGATCTAGAACTAGATGTACCATATGACCCAGCCATCCCATTACTGGGTATACACCCAAAGGATTATAAATTATGCTGCTATAAAGACACATGCACACGTATGTTTATTGCGGCACTATTCACAATAGCAAAGACTTGGAATCAACCCAAATGTCCATCAGTGACAGATTGGATTAAGAAAATGTGGCACATATACACCATGGAATACTATGCAGCCATCAAAAAGGATGAGTTTGTGTCCTTTGTAGGGACATGGATGCAGCTGGAAACCATCATTCTTAGCAAACTATCACAAGAACAGAAAACCAAACACCGCATGTTCTCACTCATAGGTGGGAACTGAACAATGAGATCACTTGGACTCAGGAAGGGGAACATCACACACAGGGGCCTATCATGGGGAGGGGGGAGGGGGGAGGGATTGCATTGGGAGTTATACCTGATGTAAATGACAAGTTGATGGGTGCAGCACACCAACATGGCACATGTATACATATGTAACAAACCTGCACGTTATGCACATGTACCCTACAACTTAAAGTATAATAATAATAAATAAATTTTTAAAAATAAAAAATAAAAATAAAAAAAAAAAGATAAAATGGACAGACACAGTCTCTACATTTTAGAAGCTTAAAGTTTACAAATTTCATTTAAAGGAAGGTGAGGCTGGGCACGGTGACTGATGCCTGCAATCCAGCACTTTGGGAGGCTGAGGCAGGTGGATCACAAGGTCAGGAGTTTGAGACCAGCTTGGCCAACATGATGAAACCCCGCCTTTACTAAAAATACAAAAATTAGCTGGGCATGGTGGCACATGCCTGTAATCCCAGCTACTCGGGAGGCTGAGGCAGGAGAATTGTTGGAACCCAGAAAGTGGAGGTTGCAGTGAGCCGAGATTGTGACATTGCACTCCAGCTCGGGGCAACAGAATAATACTCTTGGAGAAAAAAAAAAAAAAAAAAAAAAAAAGAAAGTGATATATTTTCTTTTTTGTTTGTTTTTTAAGACAGGGTCTTGCTGTGTCGCACAGGCTGGAGTACAGTGGCACGATCACAGCTCACTGCAGCCTC
Organism: Macaca fascicularis; assembly: GCF_037993035.2. Taxonomy (NCBI): domain Eukaryota; kingdom Metazoa; phylum Chordata; class Mammalia; order Primates; family Cercopithecidae; genus Macaca; species Macaca fascicularis. The sequence goes on along the minus strand of NC_088386.1, from coordinate 48,960,117 downwards.
AGCCTCCTGGGCTCAAGAAATCCTCATACCTCAGCCTCCCAAGTAGCTGGGACTACAGGCATGCACCACCATGCCCAGCTAAAGCTTTCTTATTTTTTTGTAGAGATGGAGTCTTGCTATGTTGCTGGTCTGGGACTCCTGAGCTCAAGCAATCCTCCTGCCTTTGCCTCCCAAAGTGCTGGGATTAGAGGAGTCAGTCACTGTGCCTGGCCCAGCAATATATTTCTATTGTAAAGAAAAAGATACCTGAAATCCTTCATTTAAGTTCTGAATTCAAAAAATGTGTCAGCATTATTATTTACCTGTTGATGGACTGTTTGGGTGGCGGCAAACCTATCTTATACATAAATACCTTTCAGATATTTCATTGTGTTAAATGTAAAGCAAATGCAAATACCAAAAAATGTTTTTAATAAAAAGAAAATGTGTAAATAATAATTAAATTCTGGAAGAGAGTGAACTTTCTAAGCTTAAAAGCAATGAAAGAAATCACGGATGAAAATTATCTACGTATGTAAGAAAATTCCTTATGTCAAAGAAGAATACAGCCTAATTCAAAAGGCAAATGAGCTGGAAATCAATTTACAAATATGTCATATAAAAGGGTTAATATATGTGATAAAAGAAGACATTATAAATCAATATGAAAGATAAAATATCAATTGAGAAAGACAAAGAACCTGAACATAAAGTTTACAAAGCAGGATATACAATCCTATGAGAAACTTATAGAAAATTTGTCCACTACAATAATAATACGCAACTTCAAACAAGGTAGCACCTTTTCCCTGTCAAACTTGCAACCATAATTTTAAAAATCATAATTCTTGGTGCTCAAGAACAGTCTTTCTGGGGTTATGCATAAAAACACAAATTTATAGGAATCCCCTCAAACCCACCAAAGCAAAATCTCAGTAGATGGACCCAGGAAGCAAGTGTGTGGAACTCAAATTCAATTGACTGGCAATAGGAGGCAGAAACCAGTTACCCCCATCCCCAACCTAGTTGATCTTAAGGAAAGCTTGGAAAACATTAAACAATGGTTTTCAATCAGGCGAGACTGTTGAAGCATTTGGAAAATTTTAAGAAATGCTGACATTTGGGCCCTACCTCCAGAAATTTTGATTTAATCATTGTGAGTTTGGTTTGGGTATTAAAAATTTTAAAGCATCTTTAGGTGATTTTAACATGTAGCCAAAGTTGAGAACTAATGCTCTAAAGATTATGATAAAATGGGTATTTGCATGCTTTACAAATAGGAGTAAAAATTGGTAACACCTTTTTTGGCAAACAATTTGGTTGCTTTTTGCTTATTGTAAAAACAATAGTTTTTACTAAAAATTTCAATTTTGTAAATTCATCCTAAAAGTGTAATTTAAATATAGGAAACATTATAAGTAAAAATGTTCTTTGTGCATAATTAATTCAATAACAATATTTGAGATCAATATAACTGCTCAGTTATGGTTTAATAAATAAATTATAGTATGTTCACATAATGGAATACTATACTCATTAAAATGTGCATATAAGTTTTTAATACCATGGGCAAATGTAGTATTAAGAAGGAAAAGCAAGGTATAAAATTGTATTTACTACATAGTCATGGCTATGTTCAAATAATTATAGTAAAAAGGGAAAAAGTAGTCTACATTACTAGGGTGAGTATCTTTGAGCTATGAGAGTAATAAATTTGGGGGGATTATTTTCTAAGTGTTCTGTATTTTCAAAAATATAAATATTTATGTCAAATCGAATTTAAAATATTTAGAATATTTTACTGTGGTAAAGTACATAAAACTTACTATTTTAACAATTTTTATATGTACAATTCAGCAGCATTAAGTAGATTCATATTTTTGGGCAACCATCACCCTGTCCATCTCCAGAAATTCTTCATCATTCCAAACTGAAACTCAGTACCCATAACTGCTATTACTACCCAACCTCTAGTCACTATCATGCTGCTTTCTGAATTTGGCTAGTCTAGGTACCTCATTTAAAAGTGAAATCATACCGTATGATTCTTTTTTATCTGGCGTATTTCATTTAGCATAATGTCTTCAAGATTCACACATGTTGTAACATCTATAAGAATTTCAAGGCTGGGCATGGTGGCTCACGCCTATAATCCCAGCTCTTTGCGAGGCCAAGGCAGGTGGATCACCTGAGGTTGGGAGTTTGAGACCAGCCTGACCAATATGGAGAAACCCCGTCTCTACTAAAAATACAAAATTAGCTGGGCATGGTGGCTCATGCCTGTAATCCCAGCTACTCAGGAAGCAGAGGCAGGAGAATTGCTTGAACCCTGGAGGCGGAGGTTGCGGTGGGCCAAGATTGTACCATTGCACTCCAGCCTAGGCAACAAGAGTAAAACTCTGTATCAAAAAAAAAAAAAAAAAGAAAAAAGAATTTTATTCCTTTTTAAGGCTGAATAATATTCTATTTACGTAAATACCACATTTTGTTTATCACTTCATTTGTTGATGGACATTTGCATTGCCTCCACCTTTTGGCCATTGTGAACAATGCTGTTATGAACATTAGTATACATATACCTGTTTAAGTACATGATTTCAGTGTTGAGGGGTATATACCTAGAAGTGGAATTTCCGGATTATGTGGTAATTTTGTTTAATTTTTTGAGGAACCACCATAATGTTTTTCATCATGGCGGTACCATTTTACATGCCCACCAGCAATGCACAAGGGTTCTAGTTTCTCCCTATCCTTAGCATTTTTTAATCACCAAGGTCAACCATTTTATATGGAAATCTTTCCAAAATGTTTCACTCACTTTCCAGCCTTCTTAGAAGAAAACCATTGAATAAAATTTAATGTCTTTTTTCATTTAATGACTTATGCATATTGATGTCCACCTCAGGAACTATTGCAATATATCTTTATTTGAGATCTTGCTATGTGTTAGGTACTGTTTACAAGTTGTTTCCATAGACTAGATCAATCCTTTCAAAATTCTGTAAAGTATTATCCCCATTTAACAGATAAGTAAATGAGGTACATAGAGGTTTAAAAAACAAAACAAAACAAAAAGCTGGGCGCGGTGGCTACGCCTGTAATCCTAGCACTTTGGGAGGCCAAGGCAGGCTGATCACCTGAAGTTAGGGTTTTGAGACAAGCCTGGCCAACATGATGAAACCCTTCTCTACTAAAAATACAAAAAATTCCTCAGGTGTGGTGGTGCCTGCCTGTAAGCCCGGCTCCTCAGGAGGCTGAGGCAGGAGAATCGCTTGAACCTGGGAGGCAGAGGTTGCAATGAGCCGTGATCGCACCACTACGCACCAGCCTGGTCAACACAGCAAGACTCCATCTCAAAAAAACAAAAACGAAATAAAAAAACTTGCCCAAGATTACATGGTTGTAAATAAAGACAACAGGATTGAAAGCCATGCCTTTATGTAGTCTACTTGCCATTTAGACTGCTTGTCTCTATATTAAATGTCTCCAAACTATTACTTAATGCTCTTAGAAAATCTGTGTATGCTGTTCAACATTCTGTTTTTTCCTTCTGTCGTTACTCTTTGTGGTTGTAAAAGCACCTACCCCTAGCCATTTCCTTCTTTTCAGCCCACATGTTGATACCGATACCCTGTTAAAACTGTTTAGCTTTTATGACATTTATTTTGGTCGTTCAATAACCTATTTTGCTTATTTCTGACTTTTTTCTTATGTTTTGGCTACAGAATCTACTATTATGAATGGCTTCTGAATATGAGTTACTCTTACTCCTACTTACATTGTGTAATATAATGTAATTTATTTTTTAAAAAGCTTACCCCAAAGCAATAAATAACCCTTCAATGTTTGATATTTCCTTTTTTAAAATATCTGCTTAATATTTTCACAATGTACAAAAAGAGAAAATAAAAAATCTTTTGGCATTGAGTGTCTGGTCCTACTTCAAGGCTATTCAAACTATAAATTACAGCAACCATCCATATCAGCCTGGAATACCCTTACAGAATGCATTATAGGCCAAAGGTATATTTTCCAGAAAGAGTAGGCAGTGTTTCTCTCCTTGTGTAACATGTATGTTATAAAATACTGAGTCTTTAACTCTCACAAAATCACGCCTACCTATTTCCAATGAAGTAGAAGAGGACCCTAGTTAAATAAATACAGCAGTTAGTCTTTCTTAGTATCAAAAACCTCTGCTTTAAAGTGAATTACCAGTATGCTCCCTGCATACCATATGTCCATCCATTTTTCCGGAAATTAAGTTTTTCAATGTCAACATTTCTTAAAGATTTCTTTTTTCACACTTGTAAGATTCTCCTAAGAAACAGGTGAATAAAAGGAGAAAAACTGAGAGGAAACTGTTCACTGAAAATACAAAAGGAAAAGATAAATAAAAGGGATTCTGTAAAAGATAAATAAAGGTTTCTCCAGCAACACAGATTAAGTCAATTAATGAATGAATAATAAATATGATTTTTGTATGACTAAGTTTATAATTAATTTCCATCTAAATGTGCTAAGTAATTTTATTAAACCAAATCAGAGTGGAGGGAAAATAAGGGAAACAATCCCAAGATTGTCTTGAACAAAACCAGAGAGCTGAACTAGCTGATGGGGGAAATACCTATTACCTTGTCAACAATTTTGTGACTGATTAGTCCTTAAACCTGAGAGAAAAGAAACAAAGTCATAGCATTACTTTATGTCTTTTCATAGTGTGCTTTCCCACGCAAAGATTTGATTAAATATAAAACCTCTCCTGGACTCCAAGGTTTGATTATTTTGACACTGACCTGACTAAAACAGCAATACCCTTAATAGCAATAAATATACTCAAATTCTGATAATGATTCAACTAACATTTTTAGCATCCTGCCATATTGGACCTTACAAATGTACTATAAACCAACTGTTGGTTTTTGTCACATAAAGAAGGGGCTAGCCCCTCTCCATTTGCTTACGCCTAACTTCAATTGCACACACAATTCTGTACAACTTGATCCCTCGAGGTGGGCCTCTATACTCTGACCTTTTACTTTTCTAAATTTCTATTACATTCATTTCAGGATTACGTTATATTGCCTTAAGTTTGTTGTAATATTTTCCATGTATACATTATGTTTTTTTATTCTTAAGGACTTCCCACATTAACTAAGATAGACTGAATGTATGATGAGATTTAAGTAAATTCTTACTGATCAATTATTAATAAATTTGTTCAAAGAAGAAATTGTTGAGAGTGAAGCATTCTTCAGTTCTAATTAAATTATGGGAAACTAGAACAATAAGCCAGTGAATTGTGGTAGAAGCCCAAGCCTGAGTTTTCAGCTGTTAAACACCCCCCTCAAAATAACAATAGCTATTCTAAAAAATCAAACTTATTGCAGCTGATATACAATAAACATCAAAAAATTGAAAACTCAACCAGAAGGCATTTCATTCTATTTTATTATAGTCATGAAGCAGTGCAAAAACATTTAAGGAACACTCTGAAGATGGAATAAATAACGTTTTAAGAAACAGAAATAAGAGGATTTACCAAGCAAACAGAATGAAATTTAGAGTTGAAAATGGCAAGATAGCTGCTTTTCAGTTTTATTTTATTTTTAATTGACAAACAATTGTACATATTTATGAGGTACAAAGTGATATTTTGATACACATATACATTGTGGAATGATCATATCAGAGTAATTAGCGTACCCATTATCTCGAATTTTTATCAGTTCTTTGTGGTGAGAACATTTAATAGAAAATAAATGTATTCTGTTGAAAGCTCAAGTTACTGGTTTCCAGCTGTTACAGCTGAAAGAAAGAGGGAGGAAGGCAGGGAGTAATGGGGAAAAGGAGGGAGGGAAAAGAAAATAGAAAAGGGGGCGCGGGATCATGCAGTATTCTTTCAGAGTTAAGAAACTTAATCTATAGGTTTATAAAATTTCATTGGAACCTACGGCAAAATCACAATGGCTGAAGCGTCAATCAGGCCCATACAAACATCTGTGTTTAGTTTAAATGACTAAGGGTGAAACGCATCAGCTTATGGAAAATGGGGAGGGCTCCCAGCATTTGGCCAGCGTTTTAGGTGATGGATGTTGATGAGCAATTCCTTTAAACAACTGATTTACTGCCAATGGACAAAATGCTGGAAGCACATCCAAAAATTCATCTGCAATTAAAATTACAAGCAAGTGGTCACTGTGTTCACTTCCTTTACCAGAGAGGTGACCCCTGCTCCCGGCAACCACCTCCACCCAAGGGCCACAGAAGAACTCCTCCTTCCTCTAACCCCCTTTCCTTGGCCTCACACCTCATGATAAAATCTGCCTTGCTCTGTCTCCCAATCGCTTTTGTAAAGGAAGTTGAGTGTAGAGCTCTTTTTTCTCCCTCCCTTCCTTTTTTCTTTCTTTCCTTCCTTCCTTCCTTCTTCCATGCCTTTCTGTCTTTCCAAATTCATTACTTTGTAAGAAACATTCTCAGATCACCTCCACTCCACCAGAAATCCAACGCAGGCGAGACGGAGTCAAGCACAGGCGGTGGGCGGGTGGCCTCAGCTGGCACCATCTGGCACCTGGGATTCATCGCCACTTTCCATCAGCCCAGAGGTCAGGGGGGCAGCCGGCAGAGGACACGCAGAGCTCGTGTGTCCCAGTTCCTCTGAAACTTTCAGCTGACCGCACCCTCCCCCGCCAAACTCTTTTAATCATCCATCAAGCTAGAAGAGTACGATGACCTCTGCCTGGCCTTTGGAGTTTGCAAAAGAAGAAAGCAATAAAAAGCAAGACCAGGTTCGCCCCTTTGCTTCCTCCACCGCCCAAGAGTAGCGCGCAGCGCGGCGGTGCGGCCGGAAGGGGCCGCTGTTTACTCAGTGCAGCCGCCCCGCCGCTGCAGCCGCCGCTGCCCGCACCTCCCACGGCCGGGCTGGTCCAGCCCCACCAAGTTCCAACAGCCCCCAGTCGAGCGAGCGCCGGGAACGAGCACCGCCCGGGCTGGAGCGGACGGCTTTAGAAGAGCCTAGCTGCTGCGCGCGTCGGAGAGGCTCCTGGGAAACTCCCACGGCCCAGGGACTTTCGAAAGCAGAGCTAGGAGCCCTTGCAAGCGCTAGTCTGCGAGTGAGCGCTCAGCTCGGCACCTGTTCCTCCAGCGCCGCCGCCTTCCCACCCCTCGGACCCGCGCCGCTCGCGGCGCCCGCCCGCTCCTGCGATGAATCCGGCCCTGGGCAACCAGACCGACGTGGCGGGCCTGTTCCTGGCTAACAGCAGCGAGGCGCTGGAGCGAGCCGTGCGCTGCTGCACCCAGGCGTCCGTGGTGACCGACGACGGCTTCGCGGAGGGAGGCCCGGACGAGCGCAGCCTGTACATAATGCGCGTGGTGCAGATCGCCGTTATGTGCGTGCTCTCACTCACCGTGGTCTTCGGCATCTTCTTCCTCGGCTGCAATCTGCTGATCAAGTCCGAGGGCATGATCAACTTCCTCGTGAAGGACCGGAGACCGTCTAAGGAGGTGGAGGCAGTGGTCGTGGGGCCCTACTGACCCGCCCCTCCGCCCCCGCGGCAACCGCTCCCACGCCTGCCCACTTTGCCAGCCCGGCTGTGCCCCTCACTGTCAGAGACTGGGCGAAGCAAACCTGTCGGAGTCAATTATTTCTCTCGACTTCGGCCTTCCGGAAAGAAGCGACCGGTTTCTCCCTCGCCCTCTGAAAGTCCTCATGCCTGGCAGTCGGAGGAGAGCGCCCGGACTTCTGGACTCAGCAGAAAGTGGCAAGAAGAAGGCGATTAGGGCGCAGAACTTTGGAAGCTGCTACTTACTTGGAATGCGGGGAGAACGACGGGGCGAAGGCCCTTCTCCACCCGCAGGTGGGCCAAGCTCTGGGGGCAAGTGGAGAGGGAGGGCAGGGGAGAGACCCAGCGGCACTGATCGCCTTGTGACCGGAAAAGTGACCTGTTAAAAGCCACGCAGCAGACATCATGGGGTCTCACAAATCCGTGTCCGGGTGTGCTCCCACTCTTCTCCTGCTCCCCACCAGCCCTGGAGGGGAGAGGCGATAAATACCTTTGATTGTAACGTGCTGTTTTAAGAGGTTTTGTGTTTGTTTGCTTGAATACAAATATTTGATAAGTCTTTTTCTGCCCCAGTGGCCTGTTTGCCTGCCTGAGGGGTTAAAGTTTTGTCGTTGTGGGAGAAGGGGTGGGGGGAGGGGAGCCTGCGACTTTGAGGGGGGTGAGTTGTTTCTTTTAGTGCATTTCCCACTGGGTCTTTTGGGAGGTGTCTAGCGTTCCTGCTGGCCCTGATACAAAGACCCAGAATAGAACTCGTAGCTCGTGACTGCACGGTTTACGCCACAAAAGTGCTCTTGACATCCGTGACACCGTTTTGACTTTTTGTTTTTTTTTCTTATTTAACATTTCCTTAATAAATGCAACATTTAAGCGTTTTGTTCCTGGCCTCCTGGTGGTCATTCTGCGCTCCCCAGCAGTGGGGGAACGGGGCGGCGGTGCAGAGTCTGGCTCCCGGCCAGGGAAATTCACCCTAGAGAGCTGCGATTCAACTTGTGGATCCCATGGAGGGGCGAGGGTGGGGCCAGACGGAGAGGCCCTGGGATGACTGAGACAGAGCCCAGCCTCAGGCACAGTAGCCGTCCTGGAGGTAGCATCCTTTGTTTCCTCTTATCGTGAATATTTTATATTTCATTTAGTCTCAGCTCTCAGATAAGCGAGACTACAGGAGGGCCCCCGCGGGAAGATTACACTTCCGTGCCAGGCTCCGGCGGGAACACAGGATTACACCGCTAATGAAAGGAAGAGAAGGCTTGGACAGCCTTTACGGAGAGCGTCTCTACCCTAACCAACGTCAGCGAGGCGGCTTTGGGATGCTGCCCACGGGCGGGGCCGGGGGAAGGGGAATTATAAAATGCAAGGAAAAGTAGCTGCTAAGGTACACAGTGACGTTAATGCTCCCTGGGGTAAACCATTGTTACTAAAACATGAGATGCATTACTGTCGTTGCTATATTACTTTTTCTGGCAAAAAAAGACCAGGTTAAAATAAAGGTTCAGCCTGTTCTTTGTAATTTAGACTGCCCCAGACCAGGCAAAGGGTTGAGAGGAGTTAGCCGAGGTCCTGAATGTGGGAGATGAGTATTACAACCCCAACTGGGAAGGATATTTGGAGTAGAGCTACAGATGGTCGTTGACATATTTAAGGCTCAGAAATTCAACAGCGTTAGAAAGAAATGCCTAAAAACCGTGCCTCTGAAAATAACCCAAAGGATACAATAGCTTCGAGCATAAACTTGACAAAAGGTTTTGAGCAGTTTATTTTTATGCCTGGGACGGGATCCTAAATATTTTCAAGACTATAAAGAATCCACTAAGATGCTATAGAGCAATTAAAATTTCAAAAACTTCACAATGGCAGCTATAAGAGTAACTAAAATCAAATAACAATAAAGTGTTCCATTTACTCAGAAAGCACAACTGGTGTAAACAATGTTAATGACTCAAAGATTGGGATCAAAAGTTTTGAGTGCCTTTAATGTCATATCCACTATTAAGCGTCCTTTTCACTCTCAAGTAAACCTTGTCAGAAATTACAACCTAGGATGGTTTTTTGAATTCTAGTGGATATCAGGATTGAGAAAAGAGGATTTTGAAGTTTTGCTTGTTGTTCCTGTCTGTTAAACAGGTAAGGGTTTGTTTGCTTGTTTGTTGTTTTGGTATCTGGGTGGGGCCGGGGTCAAGAGATAGTCAATAGGTAGTCAGCAGGAGACTCGGAAGTCAATTTACTTTTGCTAACCGACAGGACAAGAAATGGCAATGTTCTGTTTTGTAGACAGTTTCTGTGGCACTGAGTTAATCTGCTGCCTGCATGTTTCAAAGGGAGAGACAAAGCAGAGCAATGGATTCTCTGGGACAAACCAGACACTTAAAATTTAACTCAGGCTCTTCTCAGGTCCCTTCTTCTGGAAGATTTGTTAGCTCGCCTATGAATTCAGTAGTCTGGTAGAACTCGATTTGGGATAAAAAAACAAATCAGCCAGAGTGTAGGAATCTTGCATTGTACTCTGCTGTGTACGGGCGCATGCTTTGAGTTTCAAACACGCAGAGGCTGAAGGAGGGATCCAACCTACAGATCAATTTTAAATTGTATAGAACACAGGTTTTCATTTAAAACGAAAGTCCTGAAAGTTGAGAGAGGAGCCTTCCCAAGGCTGAACACCTTTATCTTCTCTATCTTGTTCCTCTTAATATTTCTTCACACCTCTTTCCTCTTCCCTGCATCTCAATAGCAAAATCTGCAGTTTTTATCTCAACTATCCATATTTATTCTCTCACCTCCAGAAATTGTGATCATGAAACAAACTAAAACCTGTAAAATGTAGTCCTTAGGTACAAAAGGCATGTGAACACAGCTTTGTAATCTGTGATCTATGCACTATAGAGAAATGCACAGTCTGCAATGCATATAGCCCTGGAGACTATTTCCTGCCAACAGCACTTCTCTCCAGCCCTTAGATACATTTGTTACTTAGAGAGATGCCAAGTAGTTCTGGGTTTTATAGATGAGGCAATGTGTGCAAGAAGCTTTTTACACTCTCTATTCCCCGATGGCCACAGAGCAACCACTTTCTGGGGCCACACCACTCCCTCTTTCACTCTGCCTTTGCCTCTCTTTGTCCCTCATTCTAACAACTGCTTTAAATGAAACATTTCAATCCTGCTCAGAATTTATGGAGTGCCGGTCCTTTCCCAGAGACATTCTCTAAAAAAAAAAAAAAAAAAAAGGTTTTGAAAGCCACTCTCTGTGTTTCACCTAAGAAAATAATGTCAGCCTTAAGAGACCAGAAGTTTAGATAAATAAATAATCAAACAGGCAGGTTCTACCATGCCACACTGAAGTCCACCATTTGGTCAGTAATTAGTGGGAGGCCCTGAGAGAGACAGACAGATTCCTGTAAAAGCTTGCTTGATCTGGCATGACCCAGGGGGACTTATCTGATATTTCCTGAAGCCCTTCTGGAAATACAGCAAATGCAGGGAGAAGTTTTCATGAGACACAGCTGGTGGATTAGTGGGATCTCAGGCTGGGCAGACAGCTAGTGATACCTCTTAGCTTAATTGGGTGGCCTCTGTATAACTAGCTTAACCAATTGTTGATAAGTGTTCTTTTTCTTAAGATTGTTGATACGAATCTCCCACTCTCTCTGAAAATGTAGCAAGAGCTTGAGTGCTGGACAGCTTGAGGGAAGAGAAAGCAGAGGTCACACTACTCTGTCAAGTCTGACATCACACTCGTTCCTGGTCCATGATGTCTGATTTCTGAGTCATGCTGGCTTCTCACTGGATCCAAGTCAATCCTGCTACTGTGTCTTCCTATACTAACTCTTAATTAGGAAAGGAAAGACACACTGGGCTGAGATTTTAGAAATTTTGGTTCTGGTCACTAAAAGCAGCTGAATGGCCTGATCCCTAAAATAAGGCAGATGGGTTCTAAAGAAACTTCCAATTGTACGATACCATTGAATTAATTGGTTTAACAGTTTCTCTCGCTTAAGATGTTTCATAGATCTCTTAATTATGTGTCTTAAAAATATATTTTATCTTTCCAGTCTTGATCTTTTGTGTAGATGTTTTTCTCACAAAAGTCAAGTGCTCCTCTACTGGAGATAAGTTATTTACAATAATCAAAGCAAAATTTCAGACACCTAGCCAGGCCAGAGAAGATGATAGTATTTAACCTGATAGATTATGCATGATCTCATCAGTGCCTTAAATTTCTAGATCTCTGCGCTCTCAAAGGATGAAGCCATGAAAGTAAAGCCCATTGTACTGGGGAGTAAGCAATTCTTCTAAGTACACATTCAAACTAATACGCACTGTTGTTTATAGAAACTACTAGGATGTTTGAAGACTCATTAACATCTACTTTTTCTCCCTAAAGCATTTTTGCTTTTGAGTTTCTGTAACAGCATACAGCACCTGTTCCACATGCAGTTTAGAGCATTCCTTAACCCTAGCTTATTTTACTTGTCACTTTGGGGGGTTACAATGACAGGAAAGGATTCCAGGGTTCAGTTTGTTCTGTAAGACTGAAACCTAGTTTGAAAGCCTGTTGAAGCAGCCAGTCTGCAGTAATCCTCCAAACAGGAATCACTAAATGTTTTTTCTGCCTGTCAAATCCCATGTAGATCTGTGCACAATAGCTCAAATGGGATATGTTTTAAAAGCAGCTGCCTCAGTAGTAATTGTTTCCTAATGTCTGAATTTAAATGCTCAATAGTAAGTTGTTTCCATGGCCAATCTCACTTTGTTCTCTTTTCCTGATATTTTTGTATTCTTTCAAATGTTTAAAAGACTTGAAAGTCCAGGATTAACTTTCAGAAAAATTAATTATATATTATTATTATCAGTCATATATCACTTATGGTGATCATAGTAACATACTTTGAATTTATATGTATACATCTTATATTTTATTATTATTATATTTGAGAAGCTTAAAATATTCCAGACAGAGCTCCTATAAGGACTGTTGTAAGGATAACTACATGTATTTTTTCTTTTTAAAATTATTTTATACTTTAAGTTTTGGGGTACATGTGCAGAACATGCAGGTTTGTTACATAGGTATACACGCGCCATGGTGGTTTGCTGCAACCATCAATCCGTCATCGACATTAGGTATTTCTCCTAATGCTATCCCTCCCCTAGCCCCCCACCCCCCGACAAGTCCCGGTATGTGATGTTCCCCTCCCTATGTCCCTATGTTCTCATTGTTCAACTCCCACTTATGAGTGAGAACATGTGCTGTTTGATTTTCTGTTCCTGTGTTAGTTTGCTGAGAATGACGGTTTCCAGCTTCATCCATGTCCTTGCATGTATTTTTAAATATTCCTCAGTCACATTGCAAACAGTGGCTTGCATCTGACCTAGATAACAATATACACTAAATGAGAATAAACAAAGCTTATTTTCATTTATTTAACTATGTATATTTTGAAGGGATAATGGATAGTTTTATTTTCTAAATATATTTAAGGGCATGCTTGCTGAAGTATTCTTGAGTAGGTAAATGCAGGTATAGAATGATCAATACTAAAAAGGTCAAGTGATCTGCAATAATGCTGGAACAAATGCTGCCCTGCCTAACCCCATTTTAAAACTGGTTTCCATTAGATAGTAATATTTTATAATCTCATAATTCAAAGAGTTACATAGTGTTTCTCAAGCACTCATGTATAGATGGTACATTACTACTTATTACTGAAAAGAATGAGATGATTCCTTTCCATTTGAACCATAAAACACTGGCACAGACAAACATATGTAAGGGAAGGTATATAATCTACCCACAAGAGTAAGATAAGAAATTGTTCCTATTATTTCTAGAATTCATAGTAATATAAATATACACATATAATTATGCCATAGCCTACATGTTGGCATATATTATTACAGGGAGAGAAGGTTATAGTTTTTCTTATTTTTTAAATATTTGCTTTCGACCCTCACCAATTCCTCTTTCATTATGCACTCCTTCCCACACCCACATCTAAAGATATACTGCCCTGAAAGAGTCATTGATTTTTATCAGACCAAGACTCCAGATGTCTGATTGCTTTGGCAAAAGAATCCCTCTGGGATCCAGTGTGTCTCTTTTGCTTTATTTATTTTCCTATAAATTGAGCAGGATCATGTAGTTCATATACTAAGTAGTATTGATTAAGGCAGGTGCATGCACACATATTCTCATACTCAGTGTTTCCTTTACTGTATACCCATGAAACATGTTTATTCTACTACAGACTAGAAATGAGCATCACACATTGCACATTCCCCAATTCTTTGTTTTACATTATTTATTTGCTTACAGTAAAACAATGCATAGGAAACATTGCAAGAAAATTGTCTCAAAATGTTCAGTAAAGAAGATTTATTTGAAGTGTGTGGAGTCTTACACTACATCTGTATCTCTTTAAGCTTCATCTAAGAATTGTAAAGGAAAGAAGCTGAAACCCTAAGAGACAGAAAAGTCAAAGATTATATATTGCATAGGCTTGAAAATCTTTAAAAGCTAAGTTAAGAGAAATGAGCTGGGACCCTAAATTTGAAGAAGGTCAATGAAAACAAAAAGAACCTATCAAGTAAAGTCTCTAGAAATTTACAGGCAGATTCTAAATTCTCAAAACGATGGTTAGAAACTTGTACATTTAGAGGGCTTAATAAAAGGATTGAAGACTGCTGAGAGGAAGGACTAAACATTGTGAGAATCTGGAAAGTTGTAAATTCCTTCTCTATTTCTCTTTTCTTCTCTGTGGAGTCTTGGAATATTGCAAACATCCTGTCCGCTGGCTCAATTTTCTTATATCCAAAGGAGAAAGAGGCCTTGCCAGGCCTTCTTATCTTTATCATCAATAAATATTTATTATTTAGTATCTATTATAGTCATGACTCTGCACTAGGTACTAACTTAGACCTTGGAAGTTTGGTGCAAAGGATAATGGAATTTAAAGGGGCCTTCTGTGCTAATATTCTATCTTCTGCTTAATCTGTTTGCACATGTCCTTCGGGATCTATCTGTGTGAGCCACACTCTCCTGGCTTCTCCCCTTGAAAATGAAGTACTCTCTACCCTTCTCTATAATTAGCATGGGGCCTGAAATACTCAAACAATTTAATTTGACTTTTCCCCATGTCTTCAGGCAGCATACACAAAGCTGGCTCCACTGTACATATTCAAACCCAAGATGAACATGAATATGGAAGGCCTGAAGAAAGTGCTCCAAATGAATATCTCGAGGCTACTTATAATTTTCTACAAATTCAGCTCAGGAACAAGGGTTTTATTCATTTTCCCCACTGTAAATTTTCAAGGACTGAATAATTAAGAAGATCAAGTGTAAAACTTCCTCCCCTACATTCCATAGATGAGCTTTCTAAGAAAATGATACATTCTTCTTTTAAGTAATATTAATGTCTCCTAATATCATCAAAGTTCAAGCTAGAATGGACTTTATTAATTAAAAATTTTTGGGTTACAATCAACAAAAATCTAACTTAAGCTAATTTTAAATTAAGAACAATTTATTGATTCATGTGACTTGTAAGTTCCAGGATACAGGTGCATCACGCATGAAAGAAGCTGATGTCTGATGTCACTCAGACTCTTTCTCCATCTCTCAGAAAATCTCTCTCCACATGGTAAGAAAAGAAAAAACATGGATGACCCTGGGCCCACACTCGTATCTCATCAGCTTAATAACCCCAGCGGAAAGCTCTTTTTTTCTTGGGAGAACTCTGGCCCAGTTGGCATCTTGTGTCAATTGCTGAACAAACCACTGTGACTGGGTGGCTGCAGGAAGAAGGGTGTACTCAGTCAATGGCCAGTGACACCCTTCTGGTGAGAGGAGAGAGAACATGGAGGAGCAGTGTTGGTTCTATTCAAATCAATCTCCTGTAGCTCCTGTGAGGATACAAGACCATGCAACCTCACAGAAGAAGGAATTCTAGTATCAAAAGAAGCAAGAGGCCTGCTGGAGGACCTATAACAATGGTCACCTAGCTCAATGGATCCAAAGCCTAGAGAGGAAATGTCATTTCCCACAGTTCCACACAGCTAGTCAATGGTGGAGCTGGTAATGGGATCTATGTCTTCTGATTCTTAATATTTCTTTTAAAGCCATTTATTCTATCAACTGTATTTCAGCAAGGATGAAAAAAGAAAAAAAGACTTTTATAATTTCTTTCAAGGTTCTCTTTGTTGAGTTGATGTGGCTCCAAGTGCCCTGGACAATAGCTCTGAATTTCTGGGGCAGGTATTGCCACCACCTTGCACCTGGTCATTTGGATCAGTCATTTGACATCTCTCTTTGCTCATGAGAATAACATCATCTGCCCTCCCTGGATCTAGTTAAGTATAAAAATCGATTTTATATGAAATGGTAAATTTTATGTTAAAAAGTCAAGGTCTGTGACTCTCCATGAGATGGATAAAATACTAAGCGTTACCCAAACTGATTTAACAAACTTATTTTGATGGAGCCTCTCTCATGACCCATCTTGCTTGGAAATGCTGCCCTGTAAGCACATGAAATACTTTTATTACTTTTCTTGGAAACATACTTAATTCTGTTTCTAAATTGCTTCTCATATGAACTCATCCTAACCTAGAGAGTTGGCTTAGCTTTCTCATGCACATGGAAATTGAACCGTCATTGTTCATTTCTTTGGGTTTCCAGCTGCTTTGCCTGTTCCACACTTCTGATGAGGAAAATTACCTTCCTAACTGTGACTGTCTGCTTTGCAAGTATCATCTCCCCCTCTGAGACTTGCATTGGTGGGTTTCTTGATTCTTATTAACAGGTGAGGGGACGGCGTTGCTGATGGTGTGGTTGGAAGAGAAAATTTCTCAGCCATAAAGACTGGTGTTTAGAGGTTGTTTTTCATAAAGCTCATTACCACAGGTAAACTCATCTCCTCTACAAATTTCCAGCTGTGAGACCTGAATCTGAGGCTGGAAGCACAGTGTTCTCAGTAAAGCATCTCTGTGTTTGCAACATACTTAATGGCCTCTAAGGCACACGTACACATATAAAAGAGCACTCTCATTTTTAGACAATATATCCTCTTTTTCTTGGCATGATGGTCCTCCTATATTTGGACAATTTCTTGTTAAGGAATAACTTTACAAAAACAAATAACTCTCAATAGTTAATAACATAAGCTATTCTCCTTTAGACATGATTTACTTTGTGAGTAATTCTTGATTGCTTTATACCCAATAGCTAATTATCCAGTTATTACTCTGTGATAGTTTTTCTATACTACTAACTTCCTCAGTCAGTGTTTGGTAATCTCAAGATTGGACCACTGTGGCAAAATTCATTTCACAGTGATTTATAACATTGTGTTCTTACTATGACACAGTAAACCATGTGCTACACTAGTCTATTTGAGGAGAAGTCTCCAAGCCTGCTTGGATTTTCTTTTTTAAAATTAAGTATTTAAGATTTTTGATATTTTCTCAATGAATAATGATTTATTTCAAAATGTTCTTTAAAATTCTCTAATATTTAGAATGTTTATAAATAGAAAAATTTAGAGATGCCAAAGCAAAAACTCTGGTAAATATCAGATGCATCATTTAAACAATAACAATACATAAAGAACCAAATTATAATACTTAAAACTTGAAAATTGATCATTGAAAAGTATTCTCCATTTCAAAGGAGAATGTGATGAAAGATTTCCTTAGATTTTCTGTAAACATTTGCTTCCAAATTAAATTCATATCTGTATTTTATATGAGATTGTATACCTCAATAATGTTGTACAGAAACTAAATTTGACTGAATTCTTTGCATTTGGTCAATGTACTTTAATTCTCCAAATTCGTACTTCCATTCTACAAAGCAAACAAAGACTTCACTGACTATTGAGATAAAAAGCCATTCAAAGAATGAACCTTGGCGATTTAATGTTACGTTCCATTTCATGCTTAATGTTCTGTGTAGAGAAAGAAAGAAAATGTTAACAGTGTTCCATGATTCAATGATTTTTGAGATAAGAATATTTTCAATTTATGATTCCATGGTTCAGAAAGAGTGCTTAGACACTGAAAGAGTGCAGTGAGACACATTTTATGACCACCAAGGGCATTGTCTTCTTAGAGTCTAGGTTACCTGGCATGTGGCGGTCATTTAATAAAGATTGAGTAAAGTTACAGAGTTTTAATACTCTTGAGTTTCATTGAAATTATATGCTGGAATATTAGACTATTTTATAAACTCTTCTGACTTTCTTCTATCCTATGTTTTCAATTAATAAATGAAAAGTTTTTAAGATCTTACTTCCACACTGATTCCAAAGCACGTAATCACCATATGATGTGGTCTTATTTTCTGATTCTCCTTTCACTGTTTTCTTCTAATTGGATTGTACTGTTGACATGGATAATTTTCAAATTCTGTAGATGGAAACTTGGTCAGCATCAAATAAATTCTTGTTGATACATATCATCATCCATTTAGATAAGCGATTGATTGCAGTTACTGCTAGTATAAATCATATTTGGTATTGTATGGATGTTAGTTCAAAGTTTTCAGAGTGACATAACTATAGAAGTTACATCATCCCACTCCCATGAAAGAGAAAATGGAGGGAATGAGGGGCTAGTAATTTTTCCAAGGTCATACAGGTAAAATGTTCTTATGCTAATCTAGATTAAAGATATAAATCTAGATCTGAGAATATTACAAACGAAAGCATTTTCCTCTATGCCATTCTGCTAATTCTTTTGGTGGAGGATGGACAGTAAAGACAGTTTCAACTTTCTCACACACATGGTGCTTTGTCATTAACAACTTGGATCCACCAGTACAGCTTTGGGTAATGATTTCACATAGAGGAGATGCAGAGAAATTAATCATTTTGATAGATCTAGAGTTTGCTAGTAGCAAATGGCTCTAGGAGGTGGGGATGTAGATTTTAGGAGGCAATTCAAAATAAGCCTCAACTTGTCCAATTATATAGCCCCTTACTTGGAAATGTATACAGGTTAAAACATATATTTTCTTTTTGGACTCTAATTATAAAGGTTTCTAATGTTCACATATATCATGTTGCTTAAATCATTTTCATTAAACTTCACCAATAGTATAATTTTGACTAAAAAATTTTATTCTAATATGTTGGAGCTTATTTCATGATATAAATGAATATGCCTCATAGTTAAAAGACTTTTTTTGTGGACTATCTGTGCTTGGAAAGTTATAATAATTTTTTATTGAGCACTTATTATATATTTACCCCATTCTGAGCACTTTCCATGTGCTGGATCACACATGTGGGAATGAGGTAGTCTCTATTCCCATTGCTGAGGAAATTGGAGTGCAGAGGGATAATATGTTTATTGACTAGTTTTAGATACAAATAGACTCTGGGAGACTTGAGTATTGGTCTGATTTTAATACGCTAAAACTTCACCCAGAAAAATACAAGGTCCTGTATTTGAGTCTAAAACAGCTGCCCAAGTACATAATGAGAAAAATGTGTCTTATCAACAGACTATAAATATAAAAGATGCAGAACTTTTGCTGAAGAAGAAGCTCTAGAAAAGTCAATGGAATTTTGAAGATGCCAAAAATAGTGAACCTAACACTGAGGGAGGCACTGAACCTCATTAGAGGAGAGCAAGAATCTAGCTCCCCTCTGTTTTTGGATTATTACAATCTTAGAATGGGTTCTGGGCCTAATACTGCATTTTTAAAAACTTGTAAACAAACTCAGATATATTCAAAACAAAGCAACTAGAAAGCAAGGGTTTCAACACTATGTTAGATGAAAAATGATCAAAAGAGTTGGCAGTATTTACCACTGAGGAAAACAATAAATAAAGCCTCAGGGATAATAGGATAGCTGTCCACCAATATCTGAGGAACTGACACAATCAGGGGGGATTAAGTTTATTTAGTACTACCCCAAGTAGTAAAACTGGCAAGAGTGAGTAGAAGCAGCTATAAACAGAGGATTCAAGTCTTAAGAAGCAAGATCTTTCTAATGGTTGGAGCTTTACAAATATGACATGAACTGCTTTGAGAGATAATAAACTCTCTGATACTGGATGATCACACAGAAGAGATATTGCAACAGAGATACAAAAATTAGATGGATGGTTAGACTGGATCTTTGAGTTTCAATCCTGTGATTTTTTTTTTTTTTTTTTTTTTTTAATTCTAGGCTCTTTCCTTTTGAACAAGAAAGAACAGGCACCTGGCAGGTGGCTCTGCTGTCTGACCCAAACAAGCTTGGTCTTTGGAGAAAGCCCACCTTGAGTTAGGAGATTTTGGCTGTTACTGAAGTAGCAAGACCTGTAGACTTTCTCACTCACTTGTGACTTTTTCTTGCATCTTCCTCATTGTGCAAAAATCACCTTTTATTACACCTTCTCCATGTATATCATAAACTTCTGATCTCACTTTGAAATAGGCCATTCCTAATTGGTTTGTCCAGAAGTTACACTCAAAATGGCTTTGCGATTATTTAACTGAAGCAGGTGCAGACATAGCCTCTCAGCTTTCTATAAGCTCAAAGACGAGTCCTTACATTAAGCGCCCTACCTCTAAAGGAAAATTAAACTGGCTCAGAGGCACCTATTTATCCAAAACCAAAGGATCCCTGAGGTACAGACTCATGGATTTAACAGGATTTTGTTTCCTTACTATATGAGTAAAAGGTGTTAAAGGATAAATCATTCTTTCTAATCCGGCAAAAGATGTAGTCTCAGCCACACTAAATAATTAAATGAAAGAAACATTTTATTGTTACTTAGGAAGAAAACTTAATACCTTTATGTCACAAGACTTGAGAACAAACACAGAATCCAAGTCTGTAATTCTAGCATTCTATTTCAGAATCTGCACAGAACTGCAAAGAACACAGACCATGCTCTGAAGGATATGAGGTTTTTGCTAGAGTGCTCTTGAAACTCCAAAATCTCTTTCAGCAATACTGTAGTTGCATACTATGTCATACCTCCAAAGAAAAATAGAAAAAAATTTCCAACAAGAGTAATGTTTCAGGCTAGACTCCTCTCCAGATGGTAGAGGCATTCTTCGTAGACACAGACATGTGGAGACATGAAGACCACCGTTTTGAATGCTGATTGATCCTGTTCATCAAATTGGAAACAGAAGAGGTAATAGCCTTCACCACTGTGGAGGAGACAACTTACTAATTTTGAATCAAAATCAGTACTGTTAGAATTCATACTACTGTGTTGCCTATGTCTAATCGCTGGCATAAGAACTGTAGATATGCATCTTCCAGTATGTAACTATCTACTTCTTGTATAGTTTATATTATTCTCATACATCACCTGCTTTTTATTATCTTTTATTTCAATAAAGAAAATGTTACACTTGCATTGGTTAAATATTTTCTTAATGATATATTTTATATTTTGTAATAAAACAAGACCATGGAATCATAACACCCGAGTTGTCTGTTTCTAGGTGATATCACCCTTAAACATAATTTATTATCAAAAATGTTCTGACCCAATTTTACAACATGGTGTGACCTTATAGTCCTGTATTCCAAAGTCACTGCAATCAGCATTGTCATCTTGATATCTTGCTTAAATACCACTCGCTATAATATAATTTTATGTCCTGTCCTCAGAGTGGCCTTTATTTTGAAATTCTGCCAAGAACAACATTGTGAGTGCTAGAGTTTGATTAAACATAGCCCGGAAGAATGTCTTTCAAAGGATATATCTCACCCAGTTTCCATTTATAAAACACAAAGTAGCATATGCTTTGCAATGACAATAAATCATCTTCAAACTTAGACTTAAAAATAACAGATGATGTGGTCTTAAACTCTGATCAGAGAGAGAAATGCTTCCTAGAAGGAATCTGGTAGTTTATCCATGTCATACACCCCCTGGGCACCTGGAGGCATAGTGGTCGGGTGGGATAAGATCTCAAACATGTGGCTAACATACAAAATGGGTGCTCAGGACTTTCTCAGCTCTGCTGAGATCTTCAGCCCTGAGACCTCAACCTAATGGCTCATTTTTGTCCAGTTTCTGAGTCAATTTTGACTAAAGTAGAGCACATAACAGGAGGTTCCAGGTGACCAGTTAGTGGGATCTGATTGATCTTCAGGTACCTGGTGTGCTTAAGGTGATGCCTGGATAATCTTTTGTCCAGAGAACCACAGCTTTTCCACCTGAAGTCCACTTGTTTGTCTAGTCTACTCATATGTCCTGGTTTCTGCTGCACATTGGGCTAACACCGATACTGCTAAACTTTCCTCTTCCAGGGAACTGGAATTTCATTTGGATATACACCTAATTGTTGCTTGGGAGAGTCTAGAATTGTGATACCACCACCTCCCTTCATAAAGTACCGCTTTGGAACTACTACTGTTTTGTCTCAACTGTTACAGCGCATGCTCTCGGGTATTTAGAACAGCCAGAATCAAGTTCAAGTTAACCATACCTCTGTGGATCCAAGGATAAGGATGGCCACTGACTCCCCTCATCTGTAGCCATGATAACAGTTGAGTTAACTTCTCAACACTGTTCATGTTCTCCATTCCTTTTCCATTCCTCTGATCTGCTAGAAGATCCTGGTATGTTTTTGAGCCTACGTTTCATATGCTACAACATGTTGAGTACTATGAATGGAAAGCAAAAGATAGATGGAGTTGGAGGAGGGATTGAGGGGTTCTGCAAGCTTACTTGGTGACTTTGGTTATAGGTGTAAGGCTGAGAGATACATCTATTTAGTCAGCTATATATTTCTGCTTCTTCCTGTACTTACAAATCAAATTAGATCCTAGGCAACGAACGAAGTGTTCAGAGAGAGAGGCTACATGTTCAATTAGAGACTGAAGAGGTGACTTAAGATGCTATTTTTGTCCTGAATTTGAGAAAAACACTGAATATGGCCACTCCCTTAATACACACTTGGATTTGGGGTGGGTCAGCTAATAGAAGTCCTTAAAAACATTACTAAGATATCATTATATTTTTCTTCACTATGCAATTCTCCCACAACACTGCAGGGCAAGGTTGAATTACTTTTTAAATTATTTATCATTCTGTACTCTCTGGTTCACTCATCTTTCCCTTTACCTGGATTAAATAAAGAGTTGATTTTATGTGGAAGAGATTCCTAGAAGTGAAGAGGGTGAGGCTATAAATTACATTTTTAGAGAAATGTCTTTCCTCAGGATAAGAGTAAAAAGATAATCGGCAGTGTATAAATGTTTCATTAAATCTTGTGCGAGACAGGGTAGTGAATCATAAGATCTCTGCAAAATCTTTCCAGAATCTATGAAAAGATACAGCTATGTTTATATGCCAGTGATTAGAAGTTATGGTTTCATGCAACAATATTCTGGCTTAGCCTATTTATGAGCCAGGACTATAGGAGATTCTCCATCGCTTTCATATTTATAGACAAAGCTTCATATTTTCCTATTGCAAGACAAGTCTTTTGAACAGTGACAAAGTTTCAATTCCTTTGGGAGTGGAGACTGAATAGTATGGCTCGGCAAGTCTAATTTAGATTTCATTTCCTTTGATTATAAACTATAGGGAAGGTGAGTGTGAAATGACTTTGGTTCCTGACACCAGTTGCATAGATTTATTTCAGTGATTGATTAAAAGATCACATGGTTTTGCTAAGCATTGCAAAGCTGCATCAATCTTCAAGAGAGATGAAACTGCCATTGATTTTGCCTCGCTGTCCTAGAAAGAAAATTCTGAAAGACTCCATCCAGCTCTTAACAGGCATAAGCAGAGCTAATAGTTGCTTCAATTGCTGAGAAACTGAGTATGAAAAGAAGAAGTCCAACAAAAGCATTTGACGGTATTCTCTTTTTATTTAAAAAATGCCTTCATCTATTTTATTTGATCAAATAATTTTAAATTTAAATGCAGAAAAGATGAATGATTACTGTAGTTAATAACAAAAGAGATATATTAGAAATATGTAACCTTCAAGAAGTAATTTAATATTTTTAACTACTATTTATATGTATGGAGGGAAATATCAATTTTTATTTTGTTATTTTTAATTATAGAAGTGCATGCTGCTGTTAAAAATAAAGTTCGCCTTAACATACAAGCTTCTAGGGAAAAAAAAAAGTGAAAATCTCTATCTATTCCATAAAAGCTCCCTATGGGATGTGCAACAGTAAAATTTGGGATTTTAAGAAAGTGCAAGGAGAAAAAGATCCAGGTAGCGGCAGATACAAATTTTACTCTACAAACTCAAATATACAAATACTGTAATTTTATTTTTCTATAATTTATAGAAGGAGCTCTCATAGTATCAGAACAGTTCTTCCCTTCCATCTCACCCACCTTCTTCCTCAGAGTTAAGTCTATACTTGGGAGCTCACAAAATGCCAAGGCTTAGGGAGGAGCCCACATGGCATCTTATTCTTGTTCTTATCTTTCCATTGTGGCATCTACAGAGGTGATTATTGTCTAATTGGTCTGGGTTGCGGATTTGTAGAGGTCCCTTCCCTGTGGAGCCTTGGCAGGTCAGATGACTCCCAGTATTAAGTTCATGTCATTCTTGGACGGATGAGATGTATTGTGATCTTCCCTTGGGAGTACAGGAATCCTTACACTGATCCAGCATGATCCTGGATGTCCTGACTTTTGAAATTAACTCAGACTCATCTGCCTAGACATGACGTACAACCATTTTTTCTCCGGAGAGGGGCCCCAGTCCTCACATCTTTTAGATATTCAAACCCATCTTTAATCTGTCATTACCCTACCCTGGGCTTAACCTGGCATTGACCCAGGATGGCTGAAGGAAGGGATTCTAAGTATCTTTCTGGCTTACTCAGTTCTATCAAAATCTTACTGCTCACTCTTTAACTCTTCTCTTCTTTTCTCTCTGGTGGGGAAGTGGTCAGAGTAGCATCTTCTAACTTTCATGTGTTCTCCCAAATATATTCTCCATTTCTTGAGTTCTTTCCTTTTTTTCCCCCACATGTTAAACTTCTGAAATTCAAAACTCTAAAAACTGACTACATTTTTCCCCTCTTCTCTACTTTGCCAAATATTTGGTGAGACATGAAGGAAAAGAGACAAGCTGATTAAAGGAAGGATTAAGGCAAATAATAAAATACAGTGAAGGATATACAATTGATAAATCAAAAACATTAATGCAAATTATGAGTTAAATATTACTAAATATTGCAAAAAATTACAGAAAAGTGTATATACCACAACTCTGCCATGTAAACAGTGAATTTTTTGTTTCTTTCTATTTTTCACCAAAAAAAGTCATGTTAAATTTACAGATGGAAATCTGCAACTTACTTTACTTCCTTTGAATAGAATATTATGGACATTCTTCAAGTGTAATTCATACAAGTCAGTCCCAAATTTAAAAGCAGCTACCTAAAATGATGTATCTGTGGCTGAAATCAAACCACTAGACAGCAGTATTCTTGTACCAATTGTGTACAATCCATGTTCACTCCGATTAATGCATTCTATTTAGTCAGCACCAGGGCTGCACTGTTGTTTATTTTTGTTATTGTTTACTATTTTTACTATCACCCCGGCGTGTATCTTATTGACCATATGGATACTCAGGTGGTTTCTAATTTGTTGCTCGTGAACCCCGCACTGAACATCTTTGTATATATAACTCATAATAATATTACTTCTTAGGTATAAATCCAATTTTAGGTTTAGAGAAATTCGCAGGTAAATAAGAAGATCAGAATAATGATGGTCTTCCTCGGTATTATCTGTAATCACAAACAACTGAAAACTATCTGAAGGTCTAATCGTAGGTAAATAGACTGAATAAACTGAATGAATTATATAGCAGATAAAATGAGTGAATGAGGTCTCCATACATTTATCAGTATGAGTTGATCCTGAAAACATAATGTGAAGGAAGAAAGCAAATTGAATTTTGTTACATAACATACAGGTTACTAAAAATAAAATTATACTATATGGTTTTTCATGCTATAAATAACTATTAAGAGTATTGAAATAAGTACTTCAAACACATTCAATTTGTGATACAGGGTGTTGGGCCTTAGAGGGAAGTGAGAAGAAATTCAACTTCAACTGAAATAATTTATCATAAAAAGATCCAAAGAAATATCACAAAATAGCAACATTAGTCCAAATACAGGCATATTTTATCTTATACGTATCTTACCTAAATGCATTTATTTTAATTTAAAAATCCTCATATACCATAAATTTTCTTTTGAGTGCCATTTGGTTGCATTTAGTATAATTTGCTGATATCTTTCATACAGCTGTTTTGTCATTTCGTTTTTAACCTAAGATTCATTGGAAAAATTAATATATACAGTTTTCCAGTGATTAGATAACCCTTCATTATGCTCCCCTTATTTTACTTTGTTTCCACACAATGTGGCTTTAGTGGTATCTAGTTTTAGCCAGTCAATGAAATTTTATTTGACCCAAACACATGCAAAACCTCCATAAATACCATGAGGGCATTAGTAAACAATATGCGATCTCTATTTGTTGTCTTTAGTGTTGTGTATGTTCATATGTGTATTTAAGTGTGTTCCTATATGTTTGTTTGTGTTCATGACCATTTCTGAGAGTTTTAGATTAAAGCTTCATAGGATTTTGTTATTTCAGTTTCACTTTGTATTTCTGTCAGATTTTGCTTGGTCAATATTGATCCCATCGAATTCAGTGTATATAGGTTTATAATGTGAAAGGTACTGGGTATATCTTTCGTTTGTTTGGTTGGTTGGTTTTGTTTTTTTTATTGTTGTTTGAGAGGTGGTTTTGCTATGTTGTCCAAGGTTTGAACTCCTGGGCTCAGTGGATCCTCCCTCTCAGCTTCTTGAGTAGCTGGGACTATAGGCATACACTACTGTGCCTGGCATATTGTTTTGTAATCAATATAAATGATTCCTTTTATTTTCTAATACTCTTTTCTTTTAGGTTTCATGCCATATGACTCTCATGTTTCTATCCTTAATTTTTTTGGCATTTGTCTGTTACATTCCCTGTTTTTCTTTTCAACATATTTTATGTTTTGTCATACTATTTTTTTAAACATCAAGAGAAGTTATTCCTCTCACATTTTATCCATGAATTTCCTAATGAGTTTCATGAAACCTCACATCAATTAGTACTTTTTTAGTTCCAAATCTAAACTAGTAGCATTTTATTTGTGGCACTAAGAAACAAGCATTGGAGGGAGGGAGACAGTGGAGGAGGTAAATTAGCAGAAGTGCCCCGTTTGACCCTACATTTTAAGAGTCATATCTCCTAGAAACAGAGAAAGAACAAAGTAAAGGTCAATAGTATGGAATTTATAATTTTTGTGATATTCAAAGAAGGAAGATATTACTCACTGAAATTGTTGGAGCAAACTTCACAGATATTTTTTAAATAGTTACTGAATGAAAGGAAGACCATTTTTGATTTGCACAGGGGGAATAACATAAACAAAACAATCATTCTCTCATTCATTCATTTCAAGAAACATTAAGTAACTACTTTTTCCAAGAATTGAGATAGGTTTAGGGAATACAACAATGTACAAAAATGACTCCAAAATATGAAGCTTAGAATCTGTCCTCAGATTATATCACCCAAGTAGATGTAAAACTAAGTCCTGGGTCTAAGAAGTGAAGTGTTGCATCATCAATAGTGGGGAAAATCTGGCTAGGAAGGCTGGGAAAGGGTTTCCCAAAGTATAAATATTAAACTGAGGGAAAAAGAAAGAGTGGGTAGTGACCATGCAAGAGAAGTAGGAGGGAGTTTATTAGACACAAAAAATGATGTGTGCAAAGACCCATCGGCAGGGGGAACTTGGCTTGTTCTACCTTTGAAGCTCAAATGAAAAGAGAAATGGGTTTTGTGGTATGAGAAGTCATGAGAGGTACACGGATGTCAGTTGAGGTAGGCATTTTAGATCTGGTTTTGATCTCTGCATTTAAAATGACAAAAAAAACCACAAAACACTACTGATTTTTTTTTTTTTTTTTTTTAAAGCAAGGATGTGAGAGTGGAATAGGGTGATTGGCTTTTTGGTTTGATCAATATTTGCACAGAAATGATCTTCCTGGCTTTCCCTCCACAGAGAATAAAGTCAGCAAATCAAGAGAGGCCATAAAGGATAAGAACTACAGCAGAAGTGCAAGTTACAGCTTATAGTAGCTCTGTCTAGAATGGTAACCATTGAAACAAAAAGAGCCATTTGTAATTGAACAATGTTTAGGAGGCAAAATCATTAGGGCTTTAAGATGGATTGTATGGGGGATGAGGTACTCCAGGGTTTCTGGCCTCATCTACAGGATGGGGAGGGTATAGAACATGAGGTGATCATGAGGTTTGTTCTGAACATGACCAGAATCATTGACAATGGAGTATACATGCAGGAATGGCAAAGATAACAACTTAGAAACAGCTGAAAATGTCTAATGGAGAGTTATGCAATAAAGATAAAAATTAAAAGGGTTAGAACACAGAAAAAAACAGGAGAATTGAAATTCAGGCAGTGATGTTAGAATGACACACAACTAGGTTGAAATCCCCATGATTCTATTTACTCAGTGATTTTTTTTTAAAGTGCATAATTACCTTTCAGAGTCTTGGTTTTCTCATTTTAATGATGTGAAATTGTATCTACTCATAGGGTTTTTATGAGGGTTAGATGAAATAATATGGATGAAGTGTCTAGTTCAATAAGTGCTTAATAACATTTTTATTTTTAAAAGTCAGGGGGGAGAGAAGCAAAGTCCCATTTTCAATTTGAACTGCAACCTTATATGTTGCTCATATAATAGTCTCCATTTCTGATCTTTGAGAAAATAAAGAAGAAGAATGGATGATATAGCCCTAGTTAAATACTTTTATTAGCTATGTCTATTCTCTAAGTACTATTCTGGCAGGTAGGCAGACATTTTCCTACATGCAACAGTAATGTATACATTTTGAGACAGATTTAAAAAGTATTTACCTACCTTATGAAAGTTGTCAAAATTACCTCCACATAAAACACAAGTGAGTTGCTTATTTATTCTGACAATCCAGTTACACCAAAATATATGGATCTCAGAATGCATGAAATCTTCAGGCTGAGACCAATGGGTGCCAAGGAAACAGCCAGTCACCATACTACTCTGTGTCAAAAGACTCAAGAAAATCAGCACTTGCCCAAAGTAGGAGAGGAAGGCCTGAACATATAGAAACAGCCATTTTGAGTCTTGACTTCCAGAAAATCAGGTGCTGTGACAGCACCAGATCTGCTCTAAGCTCTCTGGTTCACATAGTTCCCTCCACTTCCTGTTTGATGCCTTACAACTGATCCTTTGCATTCACTTATATTATCCGCCTGGACCCTGCATTCATCCACATGTGTAATCCAGACATTGATTTCACTAACACTCGTAGTTAACAACCCAGGCTCTGAGACAAGATAGCCCAGAATCCTGGTTCTGATACTTACTATCTAACCATGACAAGTTACCTAACCTCTCTAAACTTAAGGTTTTTCATCTGCACAATAGGAATATTAGTAATACTTAATTTACACGTTATGAGGATTAAAAACATATATAAAGCCCATGGAACAGAACGTAGCAACAGATTAGGGCTCATGGCTGGGTACTAAGGAGTAAATAAGTACTAGGTGTTTTTCTGAAGGTTTCAATACTCACAAATGGATATCTTAGGGATCCAATTGTTCTCAGGAAGCCACTCCAAGTAAACATCACTCCCTCCCTTGAGCTTTCCTTAACCAGCCTTTATCAATGCTCAGCCACATATTAGCACATCCAGACTTCAGCATTTCCAATTCATGTTTTTTCTTTGGAGGATAGATCAAATCTACGTTCTGTAAAAGCCTAGAAAGGGCCCATTTTGGAAGCCTCTAGAAAAGAGACCAGCATTTTAATGCAATTTCAGTATCTCTGAGATGGCAGTACTAATGGGAACAGGGGCAGATAAATTCTAGGCAGAAAAAGGCGGGTGCCTGGAGAAAATCCACCCTCAAGCCAAAAAGCCTGAAATTGTGGCCCAAGTGAGAACTTAAATCCCTGTTTTCCCGCTTAATGTTGCCTTTTCCTAAACCACCCATGACCTCGCCCTGCCCCCATCATGTGTCTATAAAAATTCCAGACTCAGCTGGTAGACGGAACTATGGCTGGGCGTCGCAGAGAAGTGGCTTGGCCTCAGAGGGACAGCGTGATGATGTAACTTCTGAGAAGAATTCGGCTGGAGACGCCGGACTTCAGGGGGCGAGTACCTTCCCTTTCAGTCCCCTTCTCAGCTTCCCTTCCTGCTGAGAGCCATTTTAATTGGCAATAAAATGCTCCGCATTAACCATCATTCAATTCACTTGCGCTACCTCATTGTTTTTGGCCACCAGGCAAGAGCTCGGGAGCCACAAATGCAGACACAAAAGGCTGCCACACTGGCCCTTTGCCCTCGCTGCTGGAGGGCAGCTACCTCACGTGAAAAGGCAAAGAGTTCACTGAACTGTTAACACTTAAGCCGTCCGCGGACAGCAGAGCTAAACGAGCTCCATAACACGCCCTCTGGGCCTTCAGGAGTCGTGCGTACCCCTGCCTAGATACTGCTGCAGGCCTGCGCGGAGTTCACTCCTGCCGGCACTAAAGCATCCGTCTGGTTCCTGTACCCGCTCGCCTATGTGCTCCCTCCCACGAGGGTTGGAAGGCAGTGGGTCCGAGCGAATGCAGTTTGACCCTGCCGGCACCGAAGCGGCCAGCCGGTTCCAGCACTCATTCACTCCAGTTTCCGCGCTCATTCGCTCCTGTGCGCGCTACAGCGAGGAGTTGAGATCGGTGGGCTGAGTAAACGAGGCACCCCTGGGGCAAGTCCCACAAAGCGGTCAGGGAAATGTCCTACTTCAGTACTTCCCAGCTACCTTCTTATCTTATTCATCCTATTAAAGGATTTTACTCCTATACTTGTGTTCCTTGAGTTTAAATTTTATCCCGTGTTTCTTAGGCCTGAGAAGTTATCATAATATAAAGAAGTTCACTGGACTTATAAAAATAGATTTTTAAAGAACTGAATAAGAAAAAATGCAAGCATCACCTGAAACAAAGAAAAGAAACAGAAAATCCTTCTTCCTCACCCAACCCTTCCTTCCTATCCCCAATGTAAACACTGACTCACTTTCAGGTTATATTCGTCCCCCATTCAAGAAAAATCAGGTTTACTCAAATATACATGTATATACATTATAAGTTATAAATGGAACCATACTACACACCTCTTTCTGCAGAACTTTACATGCAAAAATATATACATATCAATATTTTAATGTCTGCAAGTATTATGTTGTATGGAATATTATCCATGAATGATTTATATAACTAATCCTCTATTGTTACACTATTACAAAGAATGTTGGTGTGTGTACACTAATGTGTGCCTGCACATACACACACATACATACATTCATAGGTCTTGACATACTTTTCATTCAAGACATGTTGAAAACCTGAACTAAGTAGCAGTGGAGAGGAGATATGGAAGGTATATAAAACTGAACATATAGGGGACCAAGAATGTCTAGGACAATTCCCAGGTTTCTTTCTTTCTTGGACAAATGCAATGTGTAATGTAATGTGAATGTATTGTAGGATCACATTCACTGAACTAAGGAATGCTGGGGTAGAAACTGGTTTTCATAGGGGAAATAATGACTTCAGTTTTTTATAGGTTGTTTCAGTTGTCCAAGGAGCATCCAAAAAGAGCTTTCTAGTAAGTAATTAGATAAAACTGCCTGAAATTCAAAGAACAGGTCTCAGCTGCCAAGTTTATTCTGCAGCAGGCTGTGAAAATGGACAGTCTCAGCGTTTACTAGCAGGTCTAGAAATTACATAAAGTAGGATCTGGATGAGTTGGTAAAGAAGCTAAAGTTAAGATTATAAGACTATTAAGAGTATAGTTCTTTATATATGTACATAATTTCAACTTTCATTTTAGATTCAAGTTACCTGGGTATATTTTGTGATGCTGAGATTTGGGGTACAATTGATCTTGTCACCCAAGTACTGAGAATAGTACCGAATAGTTAGGGTTTCAGGACTTGCCCTTCTCCATCCTTCCCTACTAGACTCCTCTAATAGTGTCTATTGTTGCCAGCTTTATGGTCATGAGTATCCATTTTTTAGCTCCCGCTTATAAGTGAGAACATGCGGTATTTTTTATTATTATTTCTGCATTAACTTGCTTAGGATAATGGTCTCCAGCTGCATTCATGTTGCTGCAAAGGATGTGATTTCATTCTTATTTATGAACGCATAGTATTCCATGTTGTATATGTACTACATTTTCTTCATCCAATCCACTGTTGATGGGCACCTACTT
The DNA here is from genome assembly GCF_037993035.2 of Macaca fascicularis. Lineage (NCBI taxonomy): Eukaryota > Metazoa > Chordata > Mammalia > Primates > Cercopithecidae > Macaca > Macaca fascicularis. The sequence continues at coordinate 48,928,250 of NC_088386.1, read as the reverse complement.
TGATTCTATGTCTTTGTTATCATGAATAGTGCTGTGATGAACATATGAGTGCATGTGTCTTTTTGGTAGAATAATTTATTTTATTTTGGCTATATGCCCAGTAATGGGATTGCTAGGTTGAATAGCAGTCCTGTTGTAAGTTCTTTATGAAATCTCCAAACTGCTTTCCACAGTGGCTGAACTAATTTACGTTCCCTCCAACAGTGTAAAACTATTATTTTTTCTCTGCAGCCTTGCCAGCGTCTGCTGTTGTTTGACTTTTTAATAATAGCACTTTCTGACTGGTGTGAGACGGTAACTCACTGTGGTTTTGATCTGCATTACTCTGAAGATTAGCGATGTTGAGCATTTTTTAATGTTTGTTGGCTGTTCATATGTCTTCTTTTGATAAATGTCTGTTCATACTTTTGCCAGTTTCTAATGGGGTTATATATTTTTTATTGTTCAATTGTTTAAGTTCCTTATGGATTCCAGATATTTGGCTTCTATGGAATGCACAGTTTGCAAATATTTTCTCCCATTCTGTGGGTTGTCTGCTTACTCTCTTGATAGTTTCTTTTGGTGTGCAGAAGCTCTTTAGGTTAATTAGATTCCACTTGTCAATCTTTGTTTTTGTAGCAACTGCTTTGGAGGACTTACTCATAAATTCCTCCCGAAGGCCAACATCCAGAATTGTGTTTCCTAGTTTTTTTTTTTTTTTGGGTGGGGGGGCAGGATTCTTATAGCTTGATATCTTACATTTAAATCTTTAATCCATCCTGAGTTAATTTTTGAATATGGTGAAAGGTAGTGGTCCAGTTTCATTGTTCTGCATATGGCTAGCCAGCTATTCCAGCACCATTTATTGAATAGGGTGTCATTTTCCCACTTATTAATTTTGATGGCTATAGATCAGATGGCTGTAGCTGTGCGACTTTGTATCAGGGTTCTCTATTCTGTGCCATTTATCTGTATGACTGTTTTTGTGCCAGTACCATACAATTTTGGTTATAGCCTTATAACATAGTTTGAAGTCAGGTATGTAATGCCTCCAGCTTTGTTCTTTTTGCTTAGGATTGCTTTGCTTATTCTGGGTCTTTTCTGGTTTCATATAAATTTTAGGATAGTTTTTTTCTGGTTCTATGAAAAATGATGTTGGTTGCTTAATAGGAATAGCTTGAATCTGTAGATTTCTTGGGGCAGTATGAACATCTTAACATTATTGATTCTTGCAATCCATGGGCATGGAATGTTTTTTCTATTTGTTTGTGTCATCTAGGATTTCTAAGACTATCATTCTATTATGATTTAAATGATAATACTAGATAGAAGGAAACTACTTTTGTATTGAAATGCTGTAGAATAATAATTTATTTCACTGCTGTATAATATTTTCACTTAACACTAAATTCATATCCTTTGATACTCATATTCTTTTTTTTTTTTTTTTTTTTGAGATGGAGTCTCACTCTGTCACCTAGGCTGGAGTGCAGTGGCACAATCTTGGTTCACTGCAACCCCCGCCTCACCGGTTCAAGTGATTCTTCCGCATCAGCCTCCTGAGTAGCTGGGACTTCAGGCGCCTGCCACCACGCCCGGCTAATTTTTGTATTTTTAGTAGAGATGGAGTTTGATACTCATATTCTTTTATTTTTAAATTAAGAAAAGATCATACTTTTAATCCTGCAATTTTTGATTTGGTCAGAAAATCACATATAAATTTCAGGAAAATGAGCATATTCTTATGCCATATGTTTTGCTGTTTGGGCCACAGCATCAGTTGGAAGGAAGCTCTCTAAGCAGGCAAAAAGAGCATCAAGTGCTGAAAGTGTAAACACTAGGTTATAAAATTCTCATGAAAACTTGTTAACCAAAACCAAACTAACATCAGTTATAGAAGCTGTACAAGTGATGCTGGCTGTTTAGGAAGTTGTCCTGCAGATTCTAACCTAAATGAAAGAGAATCCACATTTTTGTTTAGTCAGGAAGCCAGGGCTTCCAAAACCAGCCTTGAAGGTAAATGAATCTTCCAGTGAGTCCCAGGAATCCCCCATCTAGCTGCTTCATGAGCCTGCCAATCAAAAGCAAGTCACCTGTGTCTGCACCTATCTGTCGCCTGGGGCTAGAACTCTAATTGCAGTGAGAAGGGAAAGCAGCAGTCATTCTGACACTGCCTGGGGACACTATTTCCCATTTCTTTCACAGTAAATTTACAGTATCGAAAATGAAATTTCCTCCCAAGTTCAGTTTTAGTTCAGAACAAAAACATACAGTACACTTGAATTACTGTAGAACGCTAGTTTTGGTGGAGCACATCAGAGCACATTATCTGGATGTGATATTTAACTCTCCTTCTATACTGCATACACTTGGGCAAATTTCTCTTGCTAAAATGGAGCAGAAAGAGTTTAATGCAATTTACTAGTCTCCAGCAGCCTCATGCACTTGGGGGAGAGCAGTATTATTTGATAATGATGGGGCGATGAAGGCACTCGTAATTTGGGAATTTCTTACCAAGTTTGAGAAGAGAAAAATTCTGTACATTTACAAATTATAATAGAGTTAAGCTAAGAAGGTCTTTGTGACAATAAATGGTGTTACATATGGGTTGGAAGAGGTTCCTGGGAACAGGTTAAAGCTAATGCCTGTATTGGGTGAGAAAAGAATCTTATTTACTAGATTAAAATGTATAAAGGAACACACAATTTACTAACGAATGCTGATAATTTTAGGTCACAATATATTTTCTGAGGTTATAAATTAGATTATTTTTATAGTTTCAATTAAATTATTGGTATATTATACTTATTTAATTATAATACTTTTTGATGGAGGCTGAAAATATATAGCAATTGGGAGGAAAGCACATCATGGCTCCCTGGGGTGTTTGATAAATATCAAAGTATGACAATGAATCATTTACATAACATGCTTAATTTGTATTTACAGTTGAACTCTATAGAAAGTCTTCTCTGTGAGACATTAGATAGGTCCTAACTAAAATGTATCATGTTTACTTTCATCCCTCTTTTGAAACATGCTATGGAAAACTGAAGGTCCTATGGAAAGAAATCAAAATAAAGAACACATTTGCACAAGTTTCCAAGTGAAAGCCCATCAAAGTTTCTTTTGGTCAATTGCAACTGGCTACTATTACATAAGAGGGACATTTTAATGGCCTGATAAGTGTGCTACTGTATTACAAGGTCAGCTTCACTCCATTATAAAATGCTTTGGAAGACTGAACTGATATGTGTTCATTGGAATATAATAGACATCTGCAATCAAATTCTATCCAGAGAATTTTCTGGGCACAATTCAAAGTGTGAACCAAAAAAAAAAAAAATCAAACCTAGGGGTATAGAACTCAATTATCTGTGGGAATCAGAACTCATCATCCAATACATCATCTAAAGAACCATTAAAGATTTTACTGAAGCAATCAGTGACAAAATCAGTGTCTGAGTTCATGATTTCTCTGAGTCTCCTAGTGTTAAATTTGATCATGGATCATTTTGCTTCAATCATTTTTTTTCATTCAAACTGAAAAATATTTATAACAAAACCTAAGCTGTTGAGTAAGATAGGGAGGAAAAAAGAAACATGAGTGAAAATAAAAAGTGAATGCAGCAACATACAATATGCTGGAAGAAACTTTTAATGTGCAGTTTTGCTGTTTAAATGCATTATGAGTTATGAGAATAAAAGAGGAAGACTTTAGTAGAAAAGGATGGTAAAATAGGTTTCACATTACTAATTTGACAAGTCAGAGTGGTTACCCGAACTCTCCAACAATTATTACCTGAAAAATTCATTCTAAACCCTGAAAGATTAAGCCTTGTTAAAATGCCTCTGTAGCAGTCAAGTCTATCCAAGAAAGCTGAAACCATACTCTGATTTTTTCAACCAGACAGATTTACTATAGAAAACTTTTTTCCAGGTTATATGGTTTGAATATGTCGCCTCCAAAATTCTGGCACTGAAACTCGGTCAATGTGATGTTATTAAGAAGTATGGCCTTTAAGAGGTGATTAGGTCATAAGGGCTTCTCCCTTCGTGAATGGAATTCTGACCCCTATAAAAAAGAGGATGCAAGTAACATTTATCCCACTTACCCTTCTACCTTCTGTCATGTGGGGACACAGTGTTTCTCCCCTCTGGAGGATGTAGCAACAAGGCACCATTTGAAACCATAGAGCAGCCCTTACAAGACAACTGAATCAGCTGCCACCTTGATCTTGGACTTCCAGCCTCCAGAACTGTGAGAAAATAAATTTATCTTCTTTATAAATTACCCAGTCTCAGGTATTTTTGTTATAGCAACACAAAACAGACTAAGACAATAGATAATGCAATTGTTGAGAAACAAACAGAGGTGAGTAGTGCAAATACAGATTGCCAACAGCAAGAAGCCATTACCGTCTCTAGGGCAGGGGGACAATGGAAGGGAGCGCTTTCCACTGTATGGGAGCCAGAGCCATGGTGGAAACATCTTGGTCAGAAGTGGGATCTCAGGGTGCATGGCTTCTTTTAGGGACTGGAGTTATGAAAGAGAAGCACTTGCAGAGACAACACAGGATGCAGAAGGAAATGGTGAGAAGTAAGCAGACCTCCCCCTCCTCCTGTCCTCAAACTGTTGGCCACCGCCTTCCAGTATTTGGCTTGGGCTTCCATAACAAAATACGATAGACTGGGTAACTTAAAAAGCACAGAAATATTTTCTTACAGTTCTAGGGGTTAGAGTCCAAGATCAAGTTTCTGGCCAATTCAGTTTTTGGTGAGGGCTCTCTTCCTGGCTTGTAGACAGCCACCTTCTCCATATGTCCTCACATGGCCTTTCCTTGATACATGCATGGGAGAGAGAGAGACAGAGAGATAGAAAGACACACAAAGAGATAAAGGGAGACAGGGAGAGAGAGACAGAAAGACAGAAAGTGCACACACGCACTCTCTGGTGTCTCTTACAAGGCTATTAATCCTATTGGATCAGGGTCCCACCCTTATTACATCATTTAACTGTTGGGGTCCGTGTGTTTCCTAAACAAAGGAATGAACACACAAGACAACACAAGACAAGACAAACATGGCGGCCGCCTCAAATGGCACACTCTGCTTTATTTTATACAGTTGTTTGTGGAATGTTGCCAAGTCACAAGACACATTGTTGTTTTTCTGACCTTTCCCTGACTTTCTGGGTTTTCAAGATGTTTACACATAAACAAGCCCCCAACTCCCTGTTTTGTTTGCAAGAGTAGGACTTATCGGGAACCTCTCGTTTGCGAGCACGTAGTTCTGTACATTTAACCTTAATTACTTCCTAGGAGCTCCCATCTCCAAATACAGTTACATTTAGGGTCAGAGCTTCAACATATGAGTTTAAGGGGACACAGATATTCAGTCCATGGCACTGCCTTTGACTGAACCTACTGTGATGCCTTTGGCTGAGTCCCTGAGATAGCAAGGGGTTCTGAAAAGTATCCTGAGATGCAGAAAAGGGAGAGAGGTAGAATAGGTTAACTTGCACATTCTCTCATGGCATTCTTTTAATCTGATTTTCAATGGGACCAGGAGAAAAAAAAAAAAAAAGAAGAATTGAGTAAACTTAATATAACTTGGTGAAATATGTGGTTCTTAATTACCATCATGGCAAATCAATGTATGCTGGCATATTTGATAGTTGTGATCAAATGCTAGGCTACAGAAAATGTTTAATTTATCACCAGAAATATCTCCTCCTATATCAGAAGATTTATCATAACTGGAGCATTATTTAAATTTTGTTCCTAGACAACAAAGATTTGTCTGTTTGAGGAGAAAAAATAAACTGTTAGAGGAATAGAATGAAAATAGGATTCTATTCTAATAAACTAGGAAACACATAAAAATAGGTTGCCTTCAAGGTTTCTTTATTAATCCTCCATTCAACCCACTCACATTGTGGGCAGTGTTGATAAATACAGAAAAGCAACATGCTTCACTACATACAACCAAAAAATAAAGACAGTATATTATTATCGTTTGAACAAAGGATAAGTCTTTTATCCACATCAGTACCCTAAATCTGAGACATCATATACAATCCAAACATAGATGCACAAACCTCATTTACAGTTAAAATTCTGGCTTTGCAAACATTCATAAGGAAAATGGTAATTGCTCTGCAGGCCAATTGAGACTTTTTTAGATTAAACTCAATAGAAACTTTCAGGTAACAAAAGAGGAAATGCATATGGGTAATTAAAATCACCAAAAATCAATCCATATGAAAAATACAATGGCCCTTTAAGTAGGGTGTCCTAGGACACAGTGCCTTGCCATTTAAAATTTGATCACAATGAGTGATCCAAGACCTCATAATATATATCAAGAGCCTTTAAAAGTCCGTTTTTTATCAATTTAAAAATGAAAAAGTCAGGAAAAGTTTTACATAAAGCTGTTAAGTCATTATTTATAATGTTACAAATTGGAAACAATCTAACATGTTTGACAGTAAGAGAATGCTTGAATAAGCTGTGAAACAGAGCTAGAATTAGCTATTATATAACCAATGGAACTATAATTATGAAGAGAATTTATTATATGGTAAGGCACATGCATAGGGTACTATCAGAGTAATACTACAGGAAAGACAGGAGAAAGATGTAGCAAATGTTAATGGGCTGTAAATGTTATAAATAATCGTGGTTATCTTTCAGTTTTAGGATTATGGGTATATTTTTCCCCTTTCTTCTTTTCTTTGTAGTGCGTATTTTCCACATTGAACATGAGGAAAAAAAAACAAGCCATATAAAATAATCAGTGCTCCTATCTGACACCTTGCATCTTGTTGTTTGGTGTCTCTCAGTCCTGCCTTGGTCTAGCAGTTTTGGAGGCCAGAGCTATGAGAGCTTACCTACAGATTTGGCCAGCTGCCCACTGCTCCCCAGTGCTATCCTAGCCTCTTCACCTACATTTACAATTATTATAATATTTGTTGAGAACTTGTTATGTGCCAAGTGTCAGGTTAGGTGCAATAATAAACTTAGAGATGTATGCCATTTTACCTTTACGCTTGCAATTAGGTTTATATTTATTAGGGAGACAAGACTTACTTGAAATAAAAATCAGGAAATAAAATAGCACTTAATCTGAAGCCAAGATATTCTATAGACCAGTGGCTTTTAAACCTTTCAATGTAAAGAATATATTTTACATTGCAATCCATACATCATGGGGTGTGTGTGTGTGTATCTGTCTATGTATATCTGGAAATAATGTCTCGCAGAATATTTGTCATCATTATATTTAATAAACTCTGATATTTTCTATTTATCCCTATATTCCTATTCTGCATTATTACATTTAAAATACACTATTAGGATGACAATATTTTTTGCCAGCAACAGCTCACCTAATGAGTGTTGATGCTGTGGGTCTGAATGAAGAAAAGATAAAAGAAGAAAAAATATGCTAATCACAACCACTAGATTGATTCCATGACCCATTACTGGTTTGAATCCAGAGTTTGAAAAAATGCACTTATACACAAAAAATTCTGAAAAATGCTTTAAAAAATCAATGTAGTTCCTGTAAATTACTGGGAAAATCTGAGTTTGAAAGCAGCATTCAAAATAGTGATGGTGTCCATGTGGGAAAGATAAACCAACAGAATTAATCTGATAGATTCGCCTGAAATTCAGAGCTGCTGCTTGAGAAACATCCAAATAAGTAGAAGTACACTTCAGTAGTTAAGAGTGTAGTCTTTAGAGTTAGACTGACATGGGTTCAAGTCCAAGCCTTCCTAGATTACTTAATTTCTCTCTATATTTCCCCAGTATAAAATAAAGATGGCTAGTTCTACCTTTTAAGAAAATTTATAGAATTAAGTCAGCCAAAATAAGTTGTGCCTGATATGTAGGAAGTACTTACTATACACTTCCTTTGTTCAAAGCTTGGTGGACTACGTTGACTCCTGAATCTTAATGATTTATTTCACCTGGTTCCAAATTCCACAACGTTATTGACCAAAACTAATATCTGCCTCTCATCCTAAAATCTCCAACCTGGCTTATTTCTACTTTCACCTAACTCCTACCCCTAAATCTATAATCTTCTACTCTCAATAGTCCAGAGTAACAGAATTTAGCAAGTTTGAGAAGTGAGTCAGACTCTAATTCTTTTTTAATATAGACCATGCTATGTAATGTAAACTTTATATATAGAGATGTCTGTTTGTAGTGATAGTGTTTTTATTTTTTAAAAGTAATAAATATAAACAACATATAAAGGAATAAAGCAAAAAAGAAAAAAAAACACAAAAATCATTGTCTCTCCACCACCTAATCTTCTCAATCCCACTCCTTAACAGTAATTTCAAAACAATGTTGAAAGATAGTGATGAGAATGGGCATCCTGACATTTTTTCCTGACTTTAATGTATATGCTCATTATTCACTCTCAAGTATAATGCTGATTTGGGAGTAAGAAATACATAAGGAGAAATACCCCTGAATCTCAATGATTGATATATATGAGAAAATAGAGATTATTTTTAAGTGAATTTGTACAGTAAAAAATCATTATAGGCCAGGCATGGTGGCTCAGACCTGTAGTCCCAGCACTTTGGGATGCCAAGGCAGGCAGATTGTTTGAGCCCAGGAGTTTGAGACCAGCCTGAGCAACATAGCAAAACCCTGTCTCTACTAAAAACACAAAAACTTAGCCAGGAATTCTGGCGTGCACCTCTAGTCCCAGCTCCCTAGAGGCTACCCAGCCAGGGTAGCTGCAGTAGTTTTTTTTTTCATACCCCAGTGGTGCCTGGAACTCCAGCGAGACAGAACCATTCACTCCTCTGGAAAGGGGGCTGAAACCAGGGAGCCAAGTGGTCTAGCTCAGTGGATCCCATCCCCAAGGAGTCCAGCAAGCTAAGATCCACAGGCTTGAAATTCTTGCTGCAAGCACAGCAGTCTGAAGTCACCCAGGGACCCTCGAGCTTGGTAGGGGGAGGTCCGTCCACCATTACTGAGGCTTGAGTAGGCGGTTTTCCCCTCACAGTGTAAACAAAGCCACCCGGGAAGTTCGAACTGGGCTGAGCCCTCTGCAGCTCAGCAAAGCTGCTGCAGCCAGACTGCCTCTCTAGATTCCTCCTCTTTGGGCAGAGCATCTCTGAAAGAAAGGCAGCAGCCCCAGTCAGGGGCTTATAGATAAAACTCCCATCTCCTTGGGACACAGCACCTGGGGGAAGGGCCAGCTGTAGGCGCAGCTTCAGCAGACTTGAATGTTTGAAATTGAGGCAGTAACTTACCAACCAAGAAAAGTCCAGGACCAGATGGATTCACAGCCGAATTCTACCAGAGGGACAAAGAGAAGCTGGTACCATTCCTTCTGAAACTATTCCAAACAATAGAAAAAGAGGGACTTCTCCCTAACTCACTTTATGAGGCCAGCATCACCCTAATCCTAAAATAAAATTTCAGGCCAATATCCCTGATGTACATCAATGCAGAAATCCTCAATAAAACACTGGCAAACCAAATCCGGCAGCACATCAAAAAGCTTATCCAGCATGATCAAGTTGGCTTCATCCCTGGGATGCAAGGCTGGCTCAATATACACAAATCAATAAACGTAATCCATCACCTAAATAAAACCAATGACAAAAACCAAATGATTATCTCAAAAGATGCGGAAAAAGCCTTCAATAAAATTCAACTCCCCATCATGCTAAAAACTCTCAATAAACTAGGTATTAATGGAACGTATCTCAAAATAATAAGAGCAATTTATGACAAACCCACAGCCAATATCATACTGAATGGACAAAAGCTGGAAGCATTCCCTTTGAAAACTGGCACAAGACAAGATGCCTTCTCTCACCACTCCTATTCAACATAGTATTGGAAGTTCTGGCCAGGGCAATCAGGCAAGAGAAAGAAATAAAGAGTATTCAAATAGGAAGAGAGGAAGTCAAACTGTCTCTGTTTGCAGATGACATGACTGTATATTTAGGAAACCCCATCGTCTCAGCCCCAAATATCCTTAAGCTGATAAGCAAATTCAGCAAAGTCTCAGGATACAAAATCAACATGCAAAAATCACAAGCATTCCTATATACCAATAATAGACAAACAGAGAGCCAAGTCATCAGTGAAATCCCATTTACAATTGCTACAAAGATAATAAAATACCTAGGAATACAACTTACAAGGGATGTGAAGTACCTCTTCAAGGAGAACTACAAACCACTGCTCAAGGAAATAAGAGAGGACACAAACAAATGGAAAAATATTCCATGCTCATGAACAGGAAGAATCATTATGGTGAAAATGGCCATACTGCCCAAAGTAATTTATGGATTCAATGTTATCCCCATCAAGCTACCATTGACTTTCCTCACAGAATTAGAAAACACTATTTTAAATTTCATATGGAGCCAAATAATAGTGCATATAGCCAAGACAATCATAAGTAAAAAGAACAAAACTGGAGGCATCATGCTACCTGACTTCAAACTATACTACAAGGCAATGGTAACCAAAACAGCATGGTACTGGTACCAAAACAGATATATAGACCAATGGAACAGAATAGAGGCCTCAGTATTAATGCCACACATATACAACCATCTGTTCTTTGACAAACCTGACACAAACAAGCAATGGGGAGAGGATTCCCTATTTAATAAATTGCATTGGAAAAACTGGCTAGCCATATGCAGAAATCTGAAACTGGACCCCTTACTTACACCTTATACAAAAATTAATTCAAGATAAATTAAAGACTTCAATGTAAGACCTAAAACCATAAAAACCCTAGAAGAAAACCTAAGCAACACCATTCCAGACATGGCCAAAAAAACATTTATGTGGCCAACAAACAAGAATAAAAGCTCATTGTCACTGATCATTAGATAAATGCAAATCAAAACCACAATGAGATACCATCTCACTCCAGTTAGAATGGCAATCATTACACAGTCAGGAAACACAGATGCTGATGAGGCTGTGGAGAAATAGGAATGCTTTTACAGTGTTGGTGGGAGTGTAAATTAGTTCAACCACTATGGAAGTTAAACCAGTGTGGCAATTTCTCAAGGATCTGGAACCAGAAATATCATTTGACCCAGCAATCCCATTACTGGGTATATATCCAAAGGATTATAATTCCTTCTACTATAAAGACACATGCACACATATGTTTATTGCAGCACTGTTCACAATAGCAGACTTGGGACCAACCCAAATGCCCATCAATGATAGACTGGATAAAAAAAATGTGGCACATATACACAATGGAATACTATGCAGCAATAAAAAAGAATGAGTTCATGTCCTTTGCAGGAACATGGATGAAGCTGAAAATCATCATTCTTAGCAAACTAACACAGGAACCGAAAACCAAACACTGCATGTTCTCACTCATAAGTGGGAGGTGAACAATGAGAACACATGGACACAGGGAGGGAAACATTACCCACTGTGGCCTGTTGAGGGTAGCGGACTAGGGGAGGGATAGCATTAGGAGAAATACCTATATAGATGAGCATTAGGAGAAATACCTATGTAGATGACGGATTGACGGGTTCAGCAAACCACCATGGCATGTTTATACTATGTAACAAACCTGCACATTCTGCACATGTATCCCAGAACTTAAAGTATTTTTTAAAAAGTATAAGTAACTATCTGATAAGGCCATTATTTCTAATTTTTTCAAATATATGTTCGGATTTAACCATATTAAAATCTTCTCTTTTGAGGGTAGAAAGTTGTTGAAGTACACACAGAGTTGATTCAATTTTTAATTTAAAAAATGAAGAAAAGTCCTGCTCTGCTAAACTCTAACTTCTCTGGTATTTGCTAAGGATATTTTTTGCAAAGAATATGTTGATCTTGTAATAAAAAAATTATTATTAAAATCTGAAACTTAGAAGTTATGTGGAATAGTTAATATTTATTTGAAAAAACAAGCATTAATAGAGAAAGAGAAAAGAAAACAAAGTTAACGTGTACATTATTCTATAAGAATAATGACATCAGACTAAGAGAAGGATTGCCAAAGCCTAATTTGGTGTAGAAAATTAATTATCAAAGGTTTTGCATATAATTGTCTACTAAATTATACTTGACATTAAATCAAGGGGAAATAAAAACACCTTAAATCATCCCATTGCCACTTCATGTGAACTATGAAAGAATGTAGTAGATCAGAACCTTCTAAGACCACAATTTCTTATTTTTTAAATGAGGGTAGCAAGACTGAATCCTGTTTCAAGTTTTCCTTTGAAATCAATGATGATACTTTTTATTTTTGCAATTTCCTATCTTCTTAGAATAAACAGTGAGTCTTTTCCCTTACTCTCACACAAAATTGCTCTAATTATTTCAATATTCTCTTACAGTTAGGCTTGACCCCCAACCTTGTATTACTAAAGATAATATAGAGGAGAGTTTCCAAAAGCTTGGCATGTCTGTGTGTGTGACTGTGTTTGTGTACACGCACATGAGTGCATGTTATGTGTGTTTAGCTCCCCAGAAGAAAAAAATAAAAGACATTGCAAAAAATTGGTAGATCATTAAATCAAGTGGGATTTTATGAAACTATTTTATAAATCATTGTTTGATGGACATTTATTATCTTTAAGAGGATAAGTTTAATCTAGGTAGTTATTTTCTGTCTTATTTTTAAATCATAATGTTATGATTCAATCTTGAATAAAACAAGTAAAATGAATCATTGCACTGATTGCAATGCCCCCCAATTCCCCCACCCCCTCAAAAAAAAACTCTGCAAAGGGTTTCTGTCAGAAAAATGGTCCAGAGAAAAAGGTGACAACTAGATGAGGTGGATGATAAGCAGCACTAGGGGTGGGGGATAGGGCAGAAGCTCCTGCCAAGCAATATGTGAAACTTGAAACCCAGGTGTGTATTAATCTGAATCACTTGTCAACTTGTAGGGTCACTGACCTCAAATAAATGAATTTATTTCCTGGTCAAGTACTTTCTGAATAGGTGCTCACACTTTAATCAATTTTCAGGCCCTCACTAAAGTCCAGATTAATTTGTGCAGCTCGAAAGTTAATTAAACCCCTTCTTCCAACAAAACAGATTCATTCCAAACCATTTGATTCCTGCTTATGACCATTTCTTAAAAATGATTTTCAAAAAAATCCACCGGTGGTAATAGCAACGGAGGATCCCTGGGAGCCCTGGAGTTGTTGTTCACCGTCTTTGGAACACTATCCTGTGGCATTTAGATAGGAGTGCTAACAATTTTCAACAACACACAAGTGTACTATTGACCTCTGTAAGAATCCGCTCTAGAAAGCAAGGTTGTTGATTTTACGGAAATTGAAAAATCACAAATTCCTTCTCCTTTTTTTTCCCATTCCCAGTTATCTTAATATTTCCCAAGCCAGAACACTAAAAAAGAAACAAAAGAAATAATTAATTATTTAAAGATGTTATACAAGAAGAAAAAGTAGTTTGAAGTCTAAGTGTTCCTGGAGGTTTAAAATGTTCTTGCATATTTTTAAAGCTTCCTAGGAGCTATTACAGCTGCAGTGCTTGAGGGAGAAATAAATGAAGTATGAATATGTGATTCAATATAATGTGATTGTCTTCTGGCTGTAAATCCAACTGTCTTCACTGATTGTTGAGAAAGCAATAGTGTTATACATGTAACTGGTTACTTTTTATAGCCTTCTGTTTGAAATATATTAGATGTTTAAAAGAAATAGGTGATCCCTTTCAGAAGGATCTGAAAAAGGCAAACCCTCTCCATCATTTGGCAGATGCAGAAAGCTGGAGAATGGCCTCCAATCCCGTGCTAATTGTCTGTCCAGTGGAGCTCCGCTGTAAGGCAAAATGAGGGGCTAGAAGCCTAGAAAGGGAGCAGGAGGATGGCCGGCACTTGCTGTGTCTTTTGTAATCAGTTGAACACGGTCTCAAGAACCAAGGGGCAAGACTACTGCTAACTTCTTTGCTGTTTTTGTGCAATTGTAATTTAAAGCAAGTCAAGTGTACACCTAGGTAAGGTTCTGTCCCTGCTCTCATCTGAAAAGCCACTATTGACAAGCTCAGTTTGAGGATGGTCATTTATTAGCTGAAAGACATCTACACATGGCATGCCTCATGATCACCTCTATCACATTGAGCTTCAAAGCCAAAGTAATGGTGAGCTCAGCAGAAAAAATCTGGAAAGATGCTCAAGACCTAAGACAAAAAGAAAGGGCAAAATTAGGTTATTAACTTAAACTAGGCAACCATAAAACTTGTCCTAGTAAAATAGAGTATATCCAATTATGTCAATTTTTTTTTTTTTTACAGAGTCTCACTCTGTTGCCCAGGCTGGAGTGCAGTGGCAAAATCTCAGCTCACTGAAACCTCTGCCTCCCAGGTTCAAGTGATTCTTCTGCCTCAGCCTCTAGAATAGCTGGGATTACAGGCACGTGCCACTATGCCTGGCTAATTTTTGTATTATTAGTAGAGAAGGGGTTTCACCATGTTGGCCAGGCTGATCTTGAACTCCTAACCTTGTGATCCGCCCACTTCAGCCTCCCAAAGTGCTGGGATTACAGGCATGAGCCACCACATCTGGCTATGTCAACTTTTAAATCTCATCCCTCCTTATAATCCTAAATAGTTTAAACCCTATACAGAAATATAAGAGCTGGTGAGGATTTCAATTTAAGTAGTTTATTTCGTTTATAAAATTTTAAATGAGTAGCTCAAGCAGGGGTCTTATATCAAAATAACATAACTATCCTCAGGTGAGTTCTCTATACCCAGGATCTAAGCAGTTTATTGACATATTCAAATATATGAAGTAACTGTCATAGGAGAGCATCTGAGATCAATGGATACTTAAAGACTCAAGAGATCTGAGATCCCCCTAAAATTATAAGCTAGACTTAGTCTCTCTGTCTCCCTCTCTCTCTCTCTCTCTCTCTCCCCCTGCCCCCACCTACCTATCTACCTACCTATCTATTAATACCTATCATTTGCATTTCAGGGGACAGGAAGCCATTAGTATTAATGAGAATCTCAAAAGAATACACTACATGTAAATACAATCACTTTATAAATCACATATGTAAAGGGTCACTTGTCACAAAACTAAAAGAAATATCTAATTATGCTACAACAGCAGATGGTATCATTAAAAACTCACAACCTATAACATTTTAGCAAACTTGCACTAATTTATGTTTCCCCCACAGAAAAACACAAATTAAAATTGGCTATTTATTTTGAAAATTATGCCTCCAGTTGTTTCTTGGAAGTCATGTGCTCTAGGGTTCAAAGTATGTACAAATCTTCTCAAACCTCAATAGTCCATGTTGCTATCGCTGTATATAATTACACATTTAGTGAGTCCAATCTAAAACTCTCATCACTTACAGTTGAGGCAAGGAATCTCATACTGTGAAACATAATGATTCACATACTTCCCATGATTGTAGTTCCCACTTGCAGTCTAAATGCATACAAAGCAATCCCTGTAAAATGTATTATAAATACAACATATTCTTATGTCTATTAGTGACTCACTCTCCTGGTGAGGATAAAATTTACATTTTTGATGACTTAAAAATAATATAAATATTAAGTGCTTATTGCCCTTTTTATATTTAAAATCTTGGTCAAACATTTTGTCAAAAATAGATGATGGTGAGGGCAAAATTAAGGAGTATATGTAAAAACATTTGGATGAAGAAGGCGAATGGATAATATTTTATAAATGCTAGATGTCATTATTTTAGCAATATAAGGTAAATACATTTTATACTTCAAAATACCAGCAGAGGGTAAATTTGGAAAATTAATTATTTTTATTTTGAAGTCTGACATTAATTTTGCTCTGGAATTTTTAATTAATGCTACTGCTTTATCTCTGGAAGATGTTTGAGATTGTAGAATAACACTGCCAAGATGATGTAAGTATCTCTACCAAGTTAAGGTAAAATTAACCTTGCTCTATTAAAAGTTATTTTTCTGATTATTTAGCACAATTTCACACATGGCAGTCATTTTTTTGTCAAATGAACTCCCAACTCATAAACATAAAAATTCTTTAAAGTTAATTACACATATGTTTAATAATAGACAAAAATCATATTAAAAGCTATTCAATTCACTAAGTTCACAGTAAATCACAGAAACTGTTTGTATGACATACCAACAAATAAGGTGGGAGCTTCAGGACATTTAAAGGAAGTAGATATGCTCTGATTTCCTAAAATGAACATTATGCCAATAAATATTTTGACTGAGTCATCTTCAATATGTTTCCACAAGGAAACTATGTAGTAATGATTTAAACCTTTTGTCAGATTGAAATCCTTATAATAATAATAAAAAATCCTTAAAGACTCAAGAGATCTGAGATCCCCTTGAAATTACAAGCTAGCCTTAGTCTCTCTCTCCCCCTCCCTCTCTCTCTCTCTCTCTCTCTCTCTCTCTCTGTCTCTCCCTCCCTCTCTCTCCCCTCCCTCTGCTACCTACCTACCTACCTATCTATTAATACCTGTGATTTGCAGGTATTTTTTACCCTTTTACCCTTTTAATTGGTGATACATGGATGCCAGGAGGTATTGCATGAAAGAGAGAGAGAGAGAGAAAAAGAAAGACATAATATATATGGACACTTAATGGAGTAAGAAAGGGCTTACTAGAATTTAAAAAGAAATGCACATAAACCAAGGTAGGAAGAAGAGGGTATTTGGTGACTGGACAAGAATGTTGCCTACTTCAGTAGGGCCTAGTTTCTTAAAACCCAGGCAGTGTTCTTTCAGAGTAAAGGAGATGCATACTATTTCTCTACTTATGAAGAAGATTCAACCCAGAAACTCCGTTTGATCACCATCCCCTCTATATTAAACTTCATATTTCCCCTTTACAAACGTAATTTCCCACTTCCCCAGACCCGCTAAGGTTTTTTTCCTTACTAGGATCAATTGTCAACTGATGGCTACTATCTTCATTAGCCTCATGGCTATGCTGGAAAACCTCACCTGGACCCTGCTTGTTTCTTACACGAATCAATTCCTTTCTCTAGTAATTATCTCCAATTCAATTTTTTGTCCACCACTGGAATTTTATAAGGAGCACTTTATAATATAGTATTTTAAAAACAGCATATGATATAGTTTGGAGGTTGGTTCCCTCCAAATCTCATGTTAAAATGTGATCCCCAGTGTTGAAGGTGGGGCCTGATGGGAAGAAAGCATTTGTGACATGGTAGCAGATCCCTTGTGAATGGCTTGGTGCCCTCCCTGCAGTAATGAGTAGAATGAGTTCCCAAGATACCTGGTTGTTGAAAGCATGTGGCACTCCCTCTGCCAACTCCTTGCTTTCTCTCTCTTGCCATGTGACACACTTGCTCCCCCTTTGACTTCTGTGATGAGTAAAAACTTCCTAGGCCTCACCAGAAGCCAAGCAGATGCTAGTGCCGTGCTAGTACAGCCTGCAGAACTGTGAGCCAAATAAACCTCAGCTATTTCTTTATAGAAATAAATGCAAATGGACTAACATAGCATTCATCCTAGAAATACAGCGATCTTGCCCACTGCACATTCATGCTACCTGGTTTCAGTTGGGCCCTCTTTGGAAGCAGCATTGCTTTTGATCATCCTTGACTCTGTATTGAATGTATGTCATACTTTTTGATAATTCCAAAAATCATCTTTAATTAGAGAGCAAGGAAAAATAATGAAGAGCAAAAACAAAAAGTATAAACAAGCTTATTTATTCACTTAACAATATTAAACACCATTCCTACATGTTCTAGTTGCAATGGCTTTTCAATAACAATAACATCAGAAAAATTCCTGTCTTCCTAAAATAATTTTCTAGCTGGGAAAGGAAATAAAAAACTATTTGATATGTGAGGCTATGATAAAAACCTCACATATTAGAGAAAAAGAAAGCAAGATATGAAGGCTAGAAGTAGGAAGTGCTGATTGAGTATGTTAAACCATATGAATGTGCTGGTGTATAAATTAAAAAATAGTCTAATACCTTTAACTTCATATGATGCAAACAATATGTCAAATAGAGTCTTTTAAAAATTTTTTAAGTTCCAAACATCTCAAACTTTTACCTGTCTTTTCCTTTCTATATTTATCAGTGAATACATGCCTATCTTTTTTCCCAAGGCCAATGTCTAACTCAACCTCCCTCATCTTTCTTTTCTCCCCCATCTTTCTTTGATCTTGTCTTCTTAGCTAAATCTTTATTAATTTTTCCCCTTCCTTCTATTGTCAGTTTCCCTAGCCTATTTAATGTGCTTTTCTAAAAGTTTCATCTTAAAATTTTTCTTACATCCTAAACTTCTACAGCTCAAACTCCGATAGATTTTCTCAACACTCCAACCCATTGTGTGGCCTCTTATCTTCTGGAATTAATATTCTTAGTGAAGGGTAATCTTCATTACTCTTGCTGTCATTTAGCCTTATTTTTCAACTTTTCCTATATATGTTCCTGGTGATCCTGATTACACTGTAGCTTCCATGATAGCAACACAAGAGTCATTTATTATTTAATAAATGGGACCTAATTAGTCATTCATTGGATAGGTACTCAAAAAAAAGACAAATACATTTCCAAATAAATTCAAATTTAAAATGTTTTCCTGGTGTTCTAGGAAAATACATTTTAATTTTTATTTATCCTAGTAGTCTGCTGCTTGAGACACCTTTAAATTCTGCAAAAATGAGCAATACTCCAATGTTTGGTTATCAACAGAAAAGTCAAAAATGTGTATGAAAACAAGAATTTCCAATAAAATTTATTTTTACTGATGTATTCAAAGACTTTTCTATCTTGAAACATAAAAATACTTTCACAATATCTTCACAACGTAGTCTACTATAAACATTTCAAAGGCACACACTGAGACAATAAGATCACTAACTGCTCTGAATTGTCCAATTCTATACTTATGATCAAAAAGAGTTTTGTTTCAATCTCATAAGATGAAACAGGCTTACCTCAAGTTGTGCATGCCAACAAAACAGATAAACATCTAAGAAGGAAACAAAATGTACACCAGATTTGGGTTTTCTGGAAAAAGTTTAGCAATAAACATAATTTTGAAGATTGTAGCACAGAGTATATGCACATGAACGTGATGTAAATAAAATGACTACCCCTGCAGTTTCTTTTGATGATAGCTCTCTTCTTGAGACTGTAAAGAAGAAGAAAGACTTACAAGACTAGTTTAATCTGTAGTACTGGATTTCCTACACATCAAGCTTCTGGACCCAGGGTAGCTTTTCCTGAAAGCTCTCCACATTACCTTAGTACAAAGCCTGAATCTGCACTTGGTAGTAATCATTTAGCAAAATAAAGATACGTGCAAATTAGTGCCCTCTGCTTGATGGAAATCCTGTGCCATATGGTCTTGTTCTTTAGCTATCTCAGCTTTATGTGTTTTCAAGACACCTAAAGGAGGCTATGAAATTGAGCAAGTACCAATTTTAAAAACAATGATCTAAAACTCTCAATCTCCAATGCTGATTAATGGCAACAAAGACTAGATGGAGCTAATAAGAGGTGGCTGTGTTTATAGAGCTTTCCATTTTAATAGAGTAATGTAATGGCCAAATTATTTTCACTCTCACTATCAATATTAAATCATAAATTCAGCTAATATAGAATTAGATCTTGTATGACCTAATAAACAAAATTGGTGAAATCCAAGAAAATTTAGGGCATCAAGATGAGCTTAGAGTCTTTTTTAATGTTTTTTGGATTTTTGCTGTAACACCATGACAAATTGGAATAATTACTGCTGAAGGAAAATGAGATAGTAAAGCAGAATGACTCCAGAAGAAAAAGTTAATCTCGTATTACTAAACTCAAATGGAATGTAATATGAGAAATATTGATTATAATTGTTCATTATGCCTTTGTAACATTTTAAATAATGAAAAATTTTAGACCATGGCATAGGGCAGTATTTATCAGGCATAATAGACTTTATTTTCAAGAATAACTATTTACTTTTTACACGTGGAGCATTACTAAAATCTTACACAGAGATGGTATCTGTGCTTCATATCATTTTCTCATAGACGTAATATATGATTTCAGATACGTGTTTCTCTATCTGAGTAGGAGGGAAGGAAATGGGAGAACAAGATTTCGTAAGTAAAAATTTTAATATTTATTTCTATAAAAATCATACATTTATCAGTTTCCTGTGTATTGAATTTATTTCTTCCTAAATGCAGTATATCAGTGACACCAAATCCAAATGCATTTCACACATTCACTGAAACCAAATAATTTGGTTTTCATATGTAGTTTTCAGTGATCCTATAGAACCTGAATGTTAAAGCAGTCACAATACTTCATGTATTCTTGTTATAATTTTTAATAACAAAATATTGCAAGGAATAACTGAAAACTATAGGTCCTATTGATGCCTAGGAGATACTAATATTTTTCTACATTTGGCTCAATTTCCTCTATTTTTTAAAAAAATCTACAACTAAGACAAAAGCCCTTCCTGCTCCCACCTCTTCTTTCCCACTCACACCTCATAAATACAGTTCTTTAGTTTGTGTTTCCATTCACCTATGTTGTTTTTGTACTTTTATTATATGTAAATATATCTACTGCAATATAAAATATTATTTTCATGTATAAAATTTTACATAAATGGTATCAAATGTTAAGTATTTTAGTGTCATTTTGCTTTAGTCAGCATTATATTTTTTTGAGAATTATACCTGTTGACGTAGGTGATATAATTAATTCATTTTTATATTTTTCACTTTTGTCTAATATCTTTTCCAGTGAATAAACAATGGTTTGTTATCCATCCCCTTACTTAGGTTGTTTCAACTATTAGGCTATTTCCGTGTGTTTGCTTTTACAAACAGTGCTGAAATTAGCACACTTTTCTATGTTTTCTTGTGCACATATGCAGGAGTTTACGAAAGACTTCTAGAAATGCAGCTACAAGTTTTAATATGTATGACAAATTCTTCCAAACTACTCTACCAAATTTCTATTCAAATATCTCTACCAATTTATGCTACCACAGACAATAGGAGACCTGGTTTCCCCACACTTGGATTTATCAGACATTATTTTTGCCAATCTGATGGATATAAAATGTTATTTTATTGCAGTTTTAGTTTGTATATCCTTAATGGAATATAACATTCTTTCAATGTTAATTTGCAGTTTATGGTCTCTTCTGTCAATTATCTTTTGCTAAACATTTTCAATAACTAGCTTCTCTTTTTCTTGATTGGAAGGAATTATTTGCATATTCCATACACTAATGAATTTTGGTTTTCTGAACTGAAAATATCTTCTCTATATCCAGATTGATTTTTCATCCTTTTCAGGGTAATCTGCTTAAGAAATATAGGAACAGCAAAATTTTTTAAATACTTTTTTTCTCCTAAACATCTAGTTTTGCTTTTCATTTCATACCTCTAATGCAATTAGAAAAATGTGTGTTTTATATAAAGTAGGGATATATTTGATCTTAGTTATTTCTGTATGTATAGCCAATTACCCCAGAACCATTTACTGAACAGATCGAGCCATGTATATGTGGTCCTACCCGTGTGTGTGTGTGTAGAACCCTTGATCTGTTCAGTAAATGGATTTTTCTATCTATTACTTTTTCAGTTAAACTTTTATTTACTATAGTTTCATAATATATTTTGAATGAGTAGACCATTATCATTTTTGTTTCTTGAAAAGTCTCAACAATTTTAGGCACTTCATAGTCTAATATAAATTTTAAGATGAGTTTATCATGCTCCATAAAAATGATAAAATATTGGGGTTTTTTGAAATTATAGATAAATAGGAGGAAGAACTCATATATTTGTTATAGTAAGTCTTATTTATAAGTAATATATCTCTACATTTAATTAGGTCTTTTTTAACTTTCAATAAAGGTTTATGACTTTCTCATTAAAGTCTTGCCTCTGTGAAGTTACATCTATTTCTAGTACTCTCGTTGCTTCTGTGATTGCTGTGTTTTGAAATTATATTTTTAATTATTTGCTGTTTGTATATATGAATCGCTTTAATTTTTAAATAACCATTCTCTGTAACTTCTCTTGGACTTTCATATATGTAATCATAATCTTTACAAATTATGACAGTTTTATATTTTTCTAACCCTTGCAAATTTATTTTGCATACCTTTTTCATTTAGCAGGCACTCCAATACAATGATGAATAGAAGAAGGCATTGGGGCCTTGTTCTCGATTTAAAGGCATGTTTTTAATATTTTATTATAAGGTATCTTGGTTAATATGGGTAATATTTGGTAGCTAACTTTTTATCATATTAAATAGGATCTCTTACTCCTATTTGTTAAGAGTTTATATTATAAAGGAGTCCTGAGTTTATTGAATGATTTTACTGCATGTATTGAAATAATCATGTGTTTTAAAAACTGTTAATTTGTTATTGTGATAAATTACACTAATACATATTTTAACATTGTTATGCTTGCATTCTTAAGAAAAAATTCATCATTCTTTGTCATGATTTCAATGTGCATGTTTTTCTTTGTTATATCTGGTAATGTTTAAGCTATTATTTTTATATCCATTTTTATAAAAGACAATGGTCTGAAATTTTCTTTCATTAACATCCCTGACAGATTTTATCAAAGTATAGTTTACCAAAATGTTAAATTGTTGAGGAGCTGTCTTACTTTTTCTTTTTCTTTAGAACAGTGTGAATAAAATAGATACTATCAAACCCTTGTTTACTGAAATTGTCTTGTAAATATATTTAGATTACATGTTTTTGCCTGTTTCAGTCATTGTTGGTTTGGCTTTGTTATTGTCGTTTTTGTTGTTGTGTTTTCCACCAACGCTTAAATTGTTGACTACTGATTTAATTGCATTTATTTTAATAGGATTACTGAGACTTTTATTTATTCTTGTATCTATTCCATAAAGTGTATTATTTTCTAAAAAATATATTTTCAAAATAATTAGCAAAGTGTTATTTTGTGATTGTGTGGTCCAGTTTTCATTAAAGTTTTTCTCTCTTATTAATCTGCTAGTGATTTGTCTATTGTATTAGTTTATCGTAAAGAATTAACTTTGAGCACTTTTTACTCTATTGTTTCTATATTTTTTTATTGTGATAAGAACACTTAGCCTAAGATTTACTCTCATGACAAATTTTTAAGTGTACAATGCAGTATTGTTAAGTACAACTGTACAGCAGCCCTCTAGAAGTTATCTTTTGTAAATAAACCATGTACCCCTTGAACAGAATGTCTCCATTTCCGCTTCCCTCCAGCCCCTGATGGGGTTAGCTATTGGTTATTTTCCATTTAAAGATCTTCTATTCTCATCTTTATTTTTTTCCTTCTTTCTACTTTCTTTGGGTGACTTCATTACTCTTTTTCTACCTGTGTAAACTGGAAGTTGTGCTGATTTTTGTTTTTTCTTCTTTCCTAATAGACACAATTAAGGCTTTTGCCTTATAATTGTGGTTTTAGCCAAATCCTACACATTTTGATTTATACTATTTGCATTATCATTCAGATAGAACTATTTTCTAATTTCCATTATCATTTCTTCGTAAAGTGTTTCATGAGTTATTTATGCCCTTTTAAAAAAAATTTCCAAATACAATGTGTTACCTACTTGACTCTTAACATGTCAGGGATGGTAACAGAGACCTGGTGTCTTCTGACTTTTGCTTTTCTAACCTGTAGCCACTAAGTGTGAGTACATCTTCATCCACCTTGGGGAGGCTGGTGTCCAGACTGGCAATGCCTGCTGGGAGCTCTACTACCTGGAACACAGCATCCAGCTCAATAGCCCAATGCCAAGTGACAAGACCACTGGGTAAGGAGATGATTGATTCTACGCCTCTTCAGTGGGCAGGCAAGTTTGTGTCCAGGGCAGTATTTATAAACCTGGAACCCATAGTCATCGATGAAGTTTGCACTGGCACCTACCACCAGCCCTTCCACCCTGAGCAGCTCATCACAGACAAGGGAGATGCTGCCAATAACTATGCCTGTGGAGATCATGACATTGGCAAGATCATTGGTCTTGTCTTGGACCAAAGTCGCAAGCTGGTTCACCAGTGCACACGTCTTCAGGGCTTCTTGGTTTTCCACAGCTTTGGTGGAGAAACTGGTTCTGGGTTCACTTCTCTCTGTTGATTATGCCACAAAGTCTAAACTGAAGTTCTCCATTTGCCCAGCCCTGCAGGTTTCCACAGCTGCGGCTGAGCTCTACAACTCCATTCCACCACCAGCACCACCCTGCAGCATTTTGTGCCTTCATGGTAGACAATAAGGCCATCTATGGCATCTGTTGTAGAAACCCCAATATTGAGCACCCAAAGTACCCTAATCTTAACTGCTTTCTTAGCCAGATTGTGTCCTCCATCACTGCTTCTCTCAGATTTCATGGAGTCTGACAGAATTCCAGACTGACCTGGTACCCTCTTCCTGCATCCTCTTCTCTTTGGTCACATATGTCCTGTCATCTCTGCTGGGTAAGACTACCATGCATAGCAGAGGTCACCAGTGCTTATTTTGAGCCAGGCAACCAGATTGTGAAATGAGCCAGGCAACCAGATTGTGAATCACTATGGTAAATACATGGCTTACTGCCTATTACACTGTGGTAATGTGGTTCCCAAATATGTCAATACTTACTGCTGTTCCACTAACAAGACCAAATGCAACATCCAGTTTGAGGATTGGTGTTTCACTGGCCTGAAAGTTGGCATTAATTGCCAGCTTCCCACTGTCGTACCTGCTGGAAATCTGGCCAACATAAAGAGAGCTGCGTGCATGCTGAGCAACACCATAGCCATTGCTGAGGCCTGGGTTTGCCTAGGCCACAAGTTTGACTTGAGTTATGCCAACTGTTCCTTTGTTCACTGGGAAGTGGGTGAGGGGATGGGAAAGAAGCATTTTCTGAGGGCTGTGAGGACATGGCTACCATTGAAAAGGATTGTGAGGAGGTTGGTGTGGATTCTGTTGAAGAAAAAGAAGAGGAACACTAATTTTCCATTCCTTTCAGTCTTGCAGCATATCATACTTCCAGAATTTCAGCTTTGACATTAGCTGACAGGCATTAAAACTTTCCAGTTAGATCGTTTTCACTCAGTAGTAATCATGCCTTTCCCTGTGTGCCTACAAGATTTTTCCATCATGTCTCAAATTAAAGGCTTGAAGTAAATAAAATAAAAATTCCATATATATGGAGATAATATTTGCTATGGTTTTTCAATTTAAACTACCAGCAGAAGCATGATCTGTATGACTCATTTTATGCCAAAATATGTTATTTCTTAATAGTTTCATACTTGTTTAAAAAATGAAAATGCTTTAATTCTTGAGTACAGATTTCTAATGTACATTCTAATATTCATAATGTTAAGAAATATATTTTAGTTTTAATTAATTTTATTTTTCATTTTAAAGCCAAAGCATTAGTAGGAAATAAGAAGGTTACAGAAAAATAATAAAAGAAACCATTCACCAGTCCACATAAATATTTAGTACATATAAGGACTGTAAAGAGCAGGTACACAGGACATTATGAATGTTTTTAATATCACTGGACCTTATGCTTAAAAATGGTTAAGATGGTAATTTTATGTTATATGTATTTTTACCACAATGAAAAGAGCAATTATAAGGTTGATACGTTAGAAATCTGTACAAGGTCCCTCCTGGTATATATTCATCCTGGACTTTTCTACTGAGCTCCAACTGCATGTGTGACAATCTTACTTTATATATCCAATGGACATCTCAAATTCAATATACTCCAAGTGGAACTTCTCATTTGTCTTGTATCCAAAAGCTTATTCTCTAAAAGAATTTCTCATTTCAATAAAGTTTCATATTTACTTGGAAGAAAACCCATAGACTCTCCTTTTTTACAACCTATATCCATTTTACCAGAAAATCCTAATGGTTCCATCTTCAAGACATATTCAAAAACAAACTATATTTTCTCACATCCCCCAGGCAGACTCATTCAAGCCACCATGATCTCTTGCCTGGATTATGGCAATAGCCTCCTTATCCATCTCTGTATTTGCGTTCTTTCTCCCTACAATTTATTCTTAAGCTATCAATCCAAGTGAAAGCATAAGTTAAATCATTTCACCTCTAGTGACTTCCTCTCACTCTCGGAGAGAGAAAATCAAGAAAATTGACTGGGCCTGCAAGGCCCTACACCATCTGCTCCCTGTCTCCCATAATTTCATTTGGTACCTCTATGACTCATCTTCTATTATTTTTCTCTGGCTTTCTTTGTTTCAGCCCTACCCACCTCCTTTCCTTTCCTGGAACATTACAGGCATTCTCTCCCTGTGGAGATTTAGCACTGTCTCTTTTCTTCTTCTACCATGTTCTTTCCCAGATATCCTCTTTGTGTGCTTCTGTCCCTCCTCTGGGTCTTTGTTCAAATTTGGCATTCTTAGTGTGGCTTCTCTGAAAAACGTGTGATCCCTACTTCTGACCTAGCACTTCCTATCTTTCTCCTCCACTTTATTTGTCTCCATAGCACTCATTTCCATGTGATATGCTCAGAAGCCCTTCACTTCCATGGTCCCTTTCCAAGGTCCTGTATTCTTTTTCTTAAAGACGGCCCCTAACTGACTCAGGATTCAGATGCTACAAAAGTTGGATGTACTTTAATTGTTAATTGTCTGTCTCCTTCTGTAAGAGTGCAAGCTCCATGAGGGCAAGAGTACTTGGTGTTTTGGATCACTGTTGTATCATATCACATAGAGGAGTATCTGGCACATAGTATGTAGTAAATATTTGTTGAATCAACTAATACAGTCAGTAGAATTCACAAAGAAAAATACCAATAGATATAACCCTCTAAAAAACTAGCTTCTGTATTTTACAAAAATACCATAAACAGAATGGTAATCAGCAGTCTAGGAAAATATTTTCCACAACTTTGATAGACAAAAGTTGAACGTCTTTAACATACAAAACAGCAAGAACAAACCAAAACAACACAAACCACACAAAAATGAACAGGACAAAATTTAAGTATTCGGTAGGAAAATATGTAAACAGTTATTCATCAACTTTAGTGAAATGATGCCTTTGTGTCATTGGGATAAAGATTCATGTAGTTTAGATGGAAGAAGTCAACAAATGATAATTAAATTATTTGGCTCAGCACTTGCTCTTTGTTAATATTCTTATATTGGCGTTATTCCAGTGTGTCTGGAAGAGACCTATGAGACACTATGGGTTTCTCTCATAAAACAGAAGCAGTCACATGGCTTTGGACATTGCCTTTTTCAAAGATAACACAAGTACATTTTATTTTTCTTAAGACAATAGTAATTTTCAGGGTATTTCTTAATATTGAATAAAAAAAGATTATGAATCATAAACCACAAAACCAGAGGGCTGCTTTTGTGCCACTGTAATTACTAACAACATTCATATACTTACTATAATACAGGGCCTAATTTCAGAAGATTTAGTGGTAGGCTTGTTTATTTATAGGAAATGTTCTTTAAACAATTACCTAGAATGATTAAACACTTTTAAATGGCTTGTGTCTGCTGCTATGGCAGAACTTTTTTCTTTTCACTTCATCTTGTAAACAACATTTACTTAATTCTTTTCTGATTATAGAAATAATTTGTTCATTTTAAAAATAGATTACAGTGACAATAGACACAGAAATATAAGAAAAATAGAGAAAGTTTTCCCTATTGTCACTGCAGAAACAGCAGCACAGAAAAGTTTCTATTTTTGTGGATTTGGTTTACAGTAAATTTTAAAGTACATTTGAGCAAAACAGATCTTACACTCCATATTATTTCACTTCTTGCTTTTGTAATTCAATTTCATATGGTGAACATTGTTTCATATCATTGCGTGTTGTTCAAAAATTTGAAAATTCAGTTTTAATTTTATAAATGCATTATATTTGATTTATGTGATAAAACTGACCAGGTACTCATACTTTTATATAGACTGAAATGGTATCAAGTAGGGTTTAACACAATAGTTTGTGAGTAACCCTCAGAATCAAAGGTTTCATTCCAATGAACGCAAACCATTTTCATAATTGCTTTCTTTGCTGCAACACAAGGAGTTAGGCCACCTAAAACGCATTTACCCCTGGCTCTCCTAGGTGATCCTGGTTCAGGCTTGGATGACAGTTTATCAGAGGTTGTGAACTAGTCAGCCTCCCAAATCCAGCTACCATGGCTCCACCAATTGGCATCCTTTAAATGGTGGAGTCATACACTTCTGCCCTGGCCTTGCAGGGCCCATGTCAATATACAAGACTATGTGTGGCTTTTGTAGCACCTGGAAGATATTAAAAAGCCAGCAGTCTTTCTGATGTCTTCTGGATCTTACAGTCTTTTTTATTGTTTAATATGTAACTACACTTATGGGAAGGCCAAACTGACATATTAAGAAATCAAGACTAAGTAATAAGTAATACCATGTCAGTGATTTTTATAAAATTCTGTAATTCCTACTACCTGGGAGAGCAAAGCAATTAGAGTAGCTGATGTCCTTAAAACTCCCTCCTTGTTCCCAAGTAGAACACTCTTCTTACCAGAGTTCTGCTCCCTGATTGGTCTGAAACATTTTTAAAATATACTTTTATTTGTAAATATAAACAGTTGGTCTGAGGAAAACACCACATTGTAACTTTTCAATGGTACAAACAGAGTCAAAACTTGAGAATAGGAGTATATTTTCAGAGTTAAGAAGGACTTCTAGGGTGAAGTGGAAAAACTGACAAGAGTATTTTTTTTAAGCTGTAAAATCTAGTGATTAGATTGTAAGATTTTAATCTCTTACTTGTTAAAGTCTCATTGTAGTACCTTTGCATATATGGTTCCATTCCTTTGTATACAAACCAGGTCCTAGGACCATTAGCTAATGATAGTTTTCATTGTGAATGACTTGCATGCATTTCATTTAGTGGTTCTTGTCATAACTTCACCTTTCAATTTTGTGGCAGCTGTATAAATCAATTGCCAAAAAAAAAAAAAAAAAATCTTTTTATTCTGTGTTTCTAACACAGACGCTCACCATTTCATCAAATCTAATTTAAAAGGACACTGTAACTTTTTTATTTTTCTTTTTGTGACAGGGTCTCATTCTGTCACCCAGGCTGCAGTGCAATGGCATGATCTTGGCTCACCGCAACCTCCACCTCCCAGCTTCAAGCAATTCTCCTGCCTCAGCCTCCTGAATAGCTGGGATTACAAAAGCACGCCACCACTTCCAGCTAGTTTTTTAAATTTTTTAGTAGAGATGGGGTTTCACCATGTTGGTCAGGCTGGTCTTGAACTCCTGACCTTGTGATCTGCCTGCCTCAGTCTCCCAAAGTACTGGGATTACAGGTGTGAGCCACTGTGCCCGGCCATCATTTTTAAATAAAACAAAGAAATAGGGTTGTTTAAAATTTCTTGTAAAGCTTATTCCAAAAGATAAAACACTTTAAAATTTTCTGGCATTTTGTCTTCCATTCTCTCTTACAAATTCATTACTTTTAGAATAGTCATAGAATGTACAGATATTTTCCCCACATATAATAAAGTTTATACTTTTATACATTCTGAATCAATTGTAGGTAATGCTTAGATGCTAAATTATGAGAGATTGGAATTCTAAAAAATGTCTGTACTGAAACCCTGAATAAAATACTAAGCACTTACATAAGTTATGTTAGCCAAATATAATAAAATTGCCCAGGAAAATGACCTGTTTCTACAAATGTTTGTCTTAATGTACTTGTCTTTAAAGACAAATCCTGCCTACCCAATTTTTCAACAAGTCTGTCTATTGATATTTTGAACAGTAGGGATCTGAAAGAATTAGGATCTATTTTACATGGACTCTATAAAACCGTGGCAGTTATATAACTGAAACTTACTTCACTCATTCCTAAAAACAACAACAAAAAAGGAATTTATTGTCTAGAAATCAATGGATGAAATTAGTCAATGTTAAATAGGAAATATGGATATGGATATGGATGTAGCTGTATGCCGCTTAAGGACAGACATACAGCTTCTCCATGGTGGAGAGCTGTACGGTGGAGAGCTGTATGGGTGCACTGGGGTGCAAGGCAAGGCTGTTTGGCTCAGGGAGCTGCGGGACAGATCCAGTAGTAAGTGTCCACTTACCTTTGCTTGTACCCCAGTGCACTCTCCACCATCTCCACTCTGCAGTATGCCCAAGGAAGCTGACCTGTATAGACAGTATTGATACAATCCTGTGCCTTTGGTGAGTTTTGGCCAATGGAGAGATCAGATAGGATATGTGAGGGAAAGTATGGGGTCAGGATGTATATTTCCCAGTTCCCTCCCTTGGGCTGCCTGTGTCCTTAAACAGAAGGTCACTACTCCTCTCAAGATAGCCTGATCTTTCCAACTCTCTCCCCTTTTGGGCTCTGGTAAATTCTCCCTCGCCTCATCATTAACAGTCTATAGTTGCTGCTAGCCCTAGGTCGGTGTAGTTCCTCATGGTTTTCCTGTAATTTACCTACATTTTAATAATTAGTCATTTTTTATAGAACCATCCTTAAATTATCCTAATTTGTGTGGGCCGTGTGATTTCTGCTTAGGCCCTGACTGTTACATCTCCTTTTGAGAAAGTATTGCTCTCCTGAGAAATATCTCCAACCCATCTGAGTGCAAACACTCACCCACTGCCACAGTTAATTGGGTGCAGAACAAATACCAGAGAGCAAAGGAGAGTCTCTCCCTAGAAATTCAGAAATGAAACCAAGAAATTACAACTCAGTCTGGGTGTTCTTTGAACAAAAGAAATGACAGCCCCAAGCTTTTGGATGGCCAGAAAACAAACACTCAGCCCTTAGGGAATGAGAAGAAAGCCAATGTGTAGAGGAGTGAAACAGGATCTTGACAGTTTTCAAATTCCTGATTCAGTTGTTCCTGAGACCAAGCTTCAGTCTTGCCACTGGCTTCTGAGAGACATGCCAGTGCACTCTTACAATTCCTTCTCTTTGACTTCATCTGTTTTGAGATGAGCTGCTGCTTCTTGAAACAAAACAGTCCACATACAGTCAGCATATTAAACTCTCACTTGTAATGCCACAAAGGCCCTGAAGAGAAGATAAAAGGATTTTCATGTTTTTCTTTTAACAAGACAGAAACCGAGCCTCAAAGAGGCTAAGTGACATATTCGAACCACACAGCTAGTAGTAAGTGATGGAGGTGAGATTTGAACCCCAAATTACAAAATCCAAGCTTTTTTTTTTTTGCGAAACCCAAGCTACATTGTTGTATTAAACAGGGTTCCCTAGAGGGAAAGAACTAATAGGATAAATATAGATAGATATAGGTCTCATAATAGGCTGTCTGCAAGCTTGAGGAGCAAGAAGAGCCAGTCTGAGTCTCAAAATTGAAGAACTTGGAGACCGATGGATGTTCCAGGACAGAAACCATCCAGCACGGGAGACAAGATGCAGGCTGGGAGGCTAGGCCAGCCTCACCTTTCCACGTTTTATATTTGCTGGCAGCTGATTAGATTGTGCCCACCAGATTAAGGGTGGGTCTGCCTTCCCTAGCCCACTGACTCAAATGTTAATCTCCTTTGGCAGCACCCTCACAGACACACCAAGAATCAATACTTTGCATCTTTCAATCCAATCAAGTTGACACCCAGTATTAACCATCACAATTGGATACATTCTTGGTTTTGGAGAGGCAAAAGTATTTCTACCATGCTTATGCAGAACCTGAGTTAGTTTTTTAATATGCAAACCTATCACACCACCCTTCCTTCCTTCATAAGCAGCTTTCAAGGGCTATTACCATTGCTCCAACATCAGTCAGACGGCCCAGCATGATGCAGTACCTGTTTGTCCTTCCAGCTTCATCTCGTGCTACTACACCAGTGAACGTTGTACTCCAACCCACCTGAAGTGTTTTAGTTCTTTCAAAGCACGTGGTCTCTCTCAGTGTCATGCATACATTCTCATGCATACATCTTCCCCCACCACCTACCCCCGATTTTATCTGAGTCATTTCCTAAAGAAATTAGTTGCCTGTCCTACCTCTCATCAAGCCTGGGTCAGGCACCATTCCTGTGTGGTCCCACAGTACCCTGAGCTTCCCATGTCAGATTCCTAATTCACTGAAATGTATTCTAAACTCCTTGTGGGTAGGGCCACATCTCCCTATTGGATCCCCTATACTGAATCCAGTGCCTGGCATGGAACAGGTATTCAATAAGTACTTGATGAATTAATGAATTTACTATATTACTGTTTGAATGTTTTACTCTTCAATTTAGAAAAAAAAAAATATATATATATATATATATATATAGGCGATGCGCAGTGGCTCACACTTGTAATTCCAGCACTTCGGGAGGCTGAAGTGGGCAAATGGCTTGAGCTCAGGAGTCTGAGACCAGCCTGGGCAACATAGCGAAACTTCATCTCTACAAAAATTAGTCGGGCCTGGTGGTGAGTGCCTGCAGTCCCAACTACTCAGGGAGGTGAGAGGACGGTTTGAGACCAGTAGACAGAGTTTGCAGTGATCATGCCATTACACTCCAGCCTGGCCAACTCTCCTCTCTCTCTCCTCTCTCTCTCTCTCTCTCTCTCTATATATATATATATACACACACACACACACACATATGTGTGTATAAATATTTTTCAAACTCTAGAATTCAAAGTATGTCTAGTGCTAACACTATATAATCAATACATGATATATAGCTTATTTTTATCTCTATTTCCCTGCTCCACTCTTCTTATTCAAGCTGTCTAGAATTTTAATTGAGATTATTATTACATTTTTTACATTATATCTCTACATCTTTAGAAAAACTTTTTTAATAAGAGAATTACCTTCACACCAAAAATGCGTTAATCTAGTTATTGAACTACAGGCTTTACAGATTTTGTTTCCTATGTTTTTCTCTTTCCTCCCTTCTCTAATGAGTGTCTGTTGATTGTTTGTAAATGATTAACTGAGTGATTTGGGCTTGGAAAACAAAATTTTACAAAGCTCATTGCTTGTTGAAAGCTCTCTCTTGTACTCTTACTTTGAATATTACATGGTATAGAATTCTAGGTTCAAAAGCATTTCCAGCTGGGTGCGGTGGCTCATGCCTGTAATGCCAGCATTTTGGGAAGCAGAGGCAGGAGGATCGCTTAAGCCCAGGAGTTCTAGATAAGCCTGGGCAACATAGTGAGACTCCTATCTCTCCCCCTACAACACCCCCCCGAAAAAATAGCTGAGCGTGGTGTTGTACCTGTAGTCCCAGCCACCAGGTGGGGGCTGAGGTGGGAGGATCTCTTGAGCCCAGGAGGTAGAGACTGCAGTGAGCCTGATAGTGCCATTGCACTCCAGCCTAGGTGACAGAGTGACACCCTGTCTCAACAACAACAAAGCATTTTCATTTAGGACTTTGAAGACTTTGTCCTATTTTGTTTCCTAGTATTCTAATCTGTATATAAGGCTGACACTGGTCTGATTCTCAATGTTGTAAATAATCTATCACTCTCTCCTAGAAACTTTTAAGATATTTTTTCTTTCTCCTTCAAGTTCACAACTTTTACCAAGATATATCCAGGTCTGGAACATTTTTCTTGGCACATTGTATGACCTTCACATCTGAATGTGTATGTGTGTGTGTGTGTGTGTGTGTGTGTGTGTTTGTGTTCAGTTCAAGAAAATGTTTTTATATTATTTGTTTTTTCCATTTTTATTCTTAATTATACTTTTGTATTTTTGTTCTTTTTACATCAATATCCTGGGAAATTTCCTTTTTTTTTTCTGATCATTAATACTCTTCGGTTCTATTTATTTCACAGTTTAGCTTTTCTCACATTTTATTTCAGTAATTATGTATGTAGCTTTCTGTATTCTTCTTGCCCTCTGATTACCTAATTTTCATGGCATTGATTCTTGGGACTATGAACACAGTGTCTTATCAAATTTCTCTGAATTTACTAATTTTTAAAAATTATCTTTTACTTTTCGTGGCTTTATTACAGTCTTTCTCTTTCAGGCTGTTAGTTTTTTTCCAGATATTTTATGATATGGGGTACCAAAATCTGTATTAGTCAGGGTTCTCTAGAGGGACAGAACTACTAGAATATATGTATGTAGGAAAGGGAGTTTATTAAGGAAAATTGACTCACATGATCACAAGGTGACGTCCCATGATAGGCTGTCTGAAAGCTGAGAAGCGAGGAAGCCAGCAGTGGTTCAGTCCAAGCCCCAACACCTCAAAAGTAGGCAAGCAGGCAGTGGACAAAGCAGCCTTCAGTCTGTGGCCGAAAGCCCAAGGGCCCCTGGTAAACCACTAGTGTAAGCCCAACAGCCCAAAAGCCGAAGAACTTGGAGTCTGATGTTTGAGGGCAGGAAACACCCAGCACGGGAGAAAGATGGAGGCCAGCAGACTCAGCAAATCTGCTCACTCCACCTTCTTCTGCCTGCTGTTTCTAGCTGCACTGGCAGTCAAGGGGATGGTGCCCACCCAGATTAAGGGTGCATCTGCCTCTGATTCACTGAGTCTGCTGACTCAAATGTTAAACTCCTTTGGCAACACCCTCACAGACACACCCAGGAACAGTACTTGGCATCCTTCAACCCAATTAAGTTAATACTCAGTATTAACCATCACAGTAGGCCAATTAGTTTAGCTAATCCGTATGAGTTTCCCAAGCATTTGTCTTCACCTTTTTTACAAAAGGACCATCCTTAGTTAAAAAACAAAACAAACAAACAAAAAAACACCAATTGTGGGCTCTGGGCTCTATAAGTAAATCAGCTGGGCAAGGCACAATCATGCAGAATGATCTCAGTGTTAGTGGTGGGAGCAAGCCAGTGAGCCAGGGTGCCTTTTGATTGCCAAAGTAAGAAAGTCTTTATTGAAGGTTATAGGACTACTTTTGCTATTTATTTTCTCTTTCATTCCTTCTTCCTTCCCTTACTCTCTTTCTTCCTTCTATACTTCTTCGTGGGTTTTGCTTATTTTTTCTTGTTTTATTTCCCACAACTTGGTGGCGGTGTAGCTTGAGCATACGCTGGTCATTGTCTCCAGATGTATCTCATCTTGTCAGCAATTCTGCACAGGTGTTACTCAGTATGAAAGCAACCCCTCCACTCTTCCTCTATTGGCAACCAGAAATCAGCTCCCTGGCCTAGAACCCTGAGACGAGCCATAGTCTCTTTCTAATCCCACAGCTCATGGTCTACCCCTCTGCTTCTGTAACATTGTCACCTTCTTCTGGTAACCTATATTCTATAGTTGCTCTCTCAGCTAATTCTAACACCCACTGGGGGCTCATTAAGAGCAAAGGGAAATTTGAAGTCTCCTATCCACTCCTGCTCAGATGTAGAGCTGCTTTGTTGCACTACTCTGGGAGTTACCATTCTTATTATTTTTTACTGTAAATCATGTGTTTGAATGCTATGACACCAGCTCTACTGCTAGTGACCCTTCCGTTCTTGTGGTATGAGTAACCATCACAAGACCCCACTTTAAATTTTAGATAAAAGTGGCACACAAGCCTACACTACCCCCCATAATGTTGAACCTTCCTGCTATTAGCATGATTTTTATGCTGAGTCCAGAAAGACACAACTTTAGAGATAGACAGAATCAAAGTGGATATTATATAAAAATTAAAGCACTTACGAACCTCTAAAAATTGTAGCTCTGCCAGGGAAGAAAGTACATAAAAAGAATCAGACTAGGATCAGGCAAGAAACAAGTTATCTAAATCTAATCAAGTAGTGATGCTGCTCAGGTGAGAGCTGCAGACTTAGAGTTGGTTAATACATTACATATGATTTGAGTCTAGCAGATGTGAGCTATGCAATAACTATGTTTGGGAATCATAGACTATTTTACATGAGGTCCCTAAGTATTATCACAAGAAAGATCACCTGAGATGTCTAACCCCAAATTTCCTGCCTGGCCAAAAATCTCATATTAATATGCAACTTCAGCCAGTTGAGCATTTAACCCCAAAGCTATTTGAGAAGGCAACCTCAAATGTGTAGGATCATTTATTTTTATGTCACTAATGCCTTACCCTTGAAGTGCTTTAGAATTAAACATGCAATAGTTATTAGACTTAAGCATCATCAGAATCATCTGTAGGTCTTGTTAAAACACAAATTGCTGGGCCCCATCCTGAGTTTCTGTTTCTGGAGGCCTGAGGTAGGGCCAGATAATTTGCATTTCTAACAATTTCCCAGGTGATGTTGATACTGCAAGTTATGAGACCACATTTTGAGAAATTAAAAACTAGAAATAGAAATGAAAATAACACTGATAATAGAGATATTTTATGTTAGCTTTTGGAATAATCTTTATACATTATTGTTTTAATTGCTCTTAATATTTAAGATAATTTAGAATATTAGAACATCTAAAAGATCAGCCTTATGTTTCAGTTAAAATATCTGAATTACTGATTTAGACTTCCAGTTTTAAGTTGAAAGGATAAGAATGTTCAACCACATGTGAAAACTGTTTAGAATGTTTAAGAGATTTAAACATTATTATAATTAATTACTAAGTTCAATTCATTAGATTTACCAGATGTATTTTGGTACTTTGAGAAAATTTACTTATTGGACAAACTACTTAAAGAGAAAATTAAATATGCTAAATTTGTAAATGCTGTTTACAATGCTTACGAGAATTTACCGCCCAGTGTGGTGGCTCATTCCTGTAATCCCAGGGCTTTGGGAGGCCAACGCAGGCAGATCACTTGAGGCCAGGAGTTCAAGACCAGTCTGGCCAACATGGCAAAACCCCCTTTCTATCAAAAGTACAAAAATTAGCCTGGTGAGCTGGTGCACACCTATAATCCCAGCTACTCAGGTGACTGAGCTACAAGAATCACTTGAACCCAGGAGGCCAAGGTTGTAGTGAGCCGAGATCACACCACTGAACTCCAGCTTGGGCAACAAAGTGAGACGCAGTCTCAAAAAAATTTAAACAAGTTGTAAAATCTCTCTTAAGAGTGATGTTAGAATTTGAGATATTAATAAACATATAAATAAATAAGATTTTTAATTTGAACTTCAAAGTTTAAGGAAGAACTAGGACTTAATTTGAAATATCAATGAAATAAGTAATAATTTTAAAATATAAAGAAGCCTCCAAGTTATATTTGCTGTGCACAAAAGCCACCCTCAAAAATGTCAAAGTTGCATTGAAATTCCCCAAATTACGGGGGAAATTTTTTGTGTTCCTCTCTATTCCAATACTATTTGTGGTGTTAGGGAAGATGTCATGCAAGGACGCCTGGTTCACATGCTTCTTGTACCAGTTTGTTTTTAACAACTTTCTCTTTTCTCTAGTTCAGGCATCAGGGAGGGAAGTACTGCTTCTGCTTGTTTAGCTCACCTGCCAATCCTATTTTCCTCACACCTGAAACCCTACGAAGCACTCTCTAACTCTGGTAAGTGAATCTTTGCTTGCCATTCTGTATCTAACATTCTGTTAGCTCCTGGGGTAAGTTTTAAGGACTGAGTTGGGGGAAAGTTCTAGGCAGGGCAGTTAATATACACCACCTTGTCCTGTAAGCATAATTAGCATGTCCTGGGTTTTATCAGCTTATAATAACAATATGATATTTACATTAGTCCTTCGAAATCTTATGTTTCTGTCATCCTGTTTGACTAGCAGAAATTCTAATATGTTCTTACAGTTTCAATTTGTAACTGTTTCTGAGACTCCAAACCTATAAATCATTTCTGGTCACCCTTAGTACTCATTGGTAGAGTAGAAATTTAGTTAAATTCCCTGAGGCTGGGCTCTAAAACAATTGCCTCAATGATAATTGCATGGAGAATAGTTTAGCTCTAGCTGACAACTGAGGATACCTGTAGAGCCTTTCCTCCGCTAAGCTCAAAGAGTATTGTTCACTAAGCTGCACAGGCCCCAAAGCGTTATAGGTTACCTATGGATGCAAAAGCATGAAGACACACATGCACACACACTTGTGCATGCTTGTGCACACATTGCCCCTAAGGTGTATTCTTGCAGTCAGACTGACTAAATTTAGTCCTGGTGCCAGTTTTACATGGAATAGGGAACCACAGTTCCTTTCCAAACCTTAGGCTTTGCCTCCAAATCTTCACATAGGTTCAGACTCCTTATTTAGAAACTCTATTGTCTTTCTTGCAATATGTAAACAGTCAGCTGCCACTCTCATCCAGCAAATGTATATTTATATATAAAACTTATGGGGAGGGAGGTTGAGTTTCCAGTCCCTTTTTACTTCTGGAGAAACTTACCAGTCTTATGTGTAACCTACTGGATACAAAACAGCATTTAAAAGGAAGGACACAACAAGCTCTGCCTAGCAGTAGTATGTAAGCACCCAAATTCAACTGGATATCTGCAGGAAATGTGACACACATCCCACCCAGAGCCAACAGAGGCTTTGCCCTGAAGCCTATCCCACAGCTAAAATGAGCATCATACATATGTGTGAATATTTTAATACAATATTTCATTTCATTTTTCCATGGGAAAATTCATTCTCATCTTTACAACTATAGACTAGAAATGTTGAATCCCTTAGCGTTTAGCCAGTTTTGTTTACTGAATTTACTTTCAAATATGCATACTTCTACATATTTATTAACTCATAATTTATTTTTTCACAGTCATTAATACCAAAGACATAAGAGTTGAAGATATTGATCCTGAAGTGGTATCCATCACATAATTGCAAAAAATTGACTGTTCTTTCCTGGATTCCAATGTATTATCAGAGAGAAATGAGGTAGACTAATAGCTTAGCATAATTTTACTTTAGAATAGCAGAAAATTGGAAAATACTTTTCCTAGGTTTTTTTCCTAAAGTAAAGAAAAAAATCTTTGGAAAAAAAGAATCACACTTAGGTGAAATTAGAAAGCTTCTAACAGCAAAGAAGAGGAAATACTTGCTTAATAAATAAGAAAACCACTTGTCACATAATAAAAGTCCAGGGGCAGTGCAGGATTTGGAGTTAGTTGATTGATGGCTCATTCTGTTATTAAGATTTCTGGTTCATTTTCTTTTTCTGCTCTCACAAACACACAGTTTCTTCATCCTAAAGCTAATTCTCCTCACTTTCATAACATGGCTGACACCAATAACTGGGGCTGTACGTGTCTTCTTTCAGGAAAAACAGTAGGAAGAAAATCCTCTCTCAAAAACCCTGAACTATAAGACTTTGGAATCAGTCAGCCTGGACAAATTTAAGTTACTAGCCCACTCCTGGACTGATACAAGCTGCTATGGTTTGCCACGCATCAATGAGCCTACATCAGTATTTGTTACAACTTCCCTAATGAAAGGAGAGATTTGCAGTATTTGGTAGAAACACAGATTTCTGAGACCCAAACTTGGACCTAGTTTGTGGATTAGAATTTCAGAATAAAAATCTGTTCACCTATGTATTCAGCAAGCTTCTCAGGTAAGTCTTATAATCAGTGGAAATTTCAAAAACCTATAGATGAATCAGAATCCAAAACTAAAATTCTCTGAGTCATATAGAGGAAGTGTGGAAACGTCAGTAAATTGGAGTTCTGCTAGGATGGAAAACCGAATAGACACTGGATACCGACCAGCAGTTAACAACTAGAGCAGCAGATGTTGTCTGCTTTTCTTAGTTCTCCACTTTGAGCCCTCCCCCTTGGTGATACTTTTTCTGTTTGGCCTTCATAGACATTCCTTCCCTCCCAACAACAAAGCATGAAGCTCTCATACCTAATTCCAAATATGGATGCAAGACTGGTAATATCTAGTTAAAATATTGGAGCCTAAAAATCAGTGAGTGAGAGAAATCTTTCTCTAGACTTTCCCCACACTCTGAAAATATCAGCTCATACGTTGTGGTCTCATTGGTTTTCACGAAAAGTCAGTGCATCAGTGAATACAATCCTGCCGTGGAGACTCTTACTGAGTTATAGTGGTTCTCCCCATGGTCTGCATTAAGGGCATAGAACCTAGCACATTATCATTAGTAAAATAATAATATGTGAACTCTCCTTAGGTTGAACATCTATCGTATGTAAAAGGCATAGATTTGAGCATACACCCTGGAGACACAGGAAGAATAAAGTTCCCACAACCAGAAATAAACATCCTTTTACTCTCTGACACTAACAATTTTAAAGGCATTTGTCATTAGAGCAGATGCTGGTTACAGTGCCATTGGTTAGATGTTGTAAATATAACTAACTATATACTTACAGAAGAAACAATCATTAAGCCTGTGATTGCTTTCTAAATGTAGTTTAGGAGATGAAAATGGTGGCAAAACCAACTCCCAATTCACTGTTCCATCATAGCTTGCCATCATTTCACATCACCATTTTTTGTCATACTCAGACCCCACACATGTCCTTGTTGGAAACAAACTTCCTTTGCATCACTTGCTGGGAGAAGCCTCTCCTGGCTGCCTGAATGTGCAGCCAGACAAACACAAACGGCTGGCAAAGGTCAACGAGAAAGAGGGAATCAAATGTTCCTAATAAACTGAAATTCTCCTCATATTTTCCATAAAAGGACAAAAAAATCATCCAGCTTTTCTGTGAAAATGGCAACTTGACCCAGAGGAACAGTTTCATGTTTAATATCTATGATAGGAGCATCGTTTTATTATCCTTTGATATGTAACTCTTGTACAAGTCACTGTATGGTCACATTATTCATCCTGTACAAAATTAAGTCTCTGGCTGGGGCTCCAGACTACTCACATAGAAATATTATGTGTGCTTATATATGCTCATTATTTTATACACATTACATTGCACAGAAAACACATTGTAACATGTTTATAGACCAAAAAAAAAAAAAAAAAATGAGTCAATGTGTAATCCAGGACGTGCTCTCTAATTAATCTCATATTTTATTCACAATTCTTGACCAGCACTTGCCCACAAAGAATTTTTGTGAAAATACGTATTTTCTATTCACCTTCCCATCCCAAAGTATTTGTCTTCTTTTCCCATTCAATAGGTAAATTTTGTATTTTAAATTTTCCTAGAATGAAAACTCCGTTTGGGCAAAAATTTTTGTCTCTTTTACTCACCACATATCCCCTGTGTCTAGCAGAGCACTTGGTATAATATAAGTCAAAACATGTATAATTAAGCCAACCAATTTTATCTCCTATCCAACCCCACTATCATTGCTTTAGTACAGTAACGGTCTATCATAGGGGTTGCCTAACTACAAACAGTGGTCCAAATTTAGCCTGCTGCCTGATTTTGTAAACAAAGTTATATTGAAACAGAGCCACACCCATTTATTTACATACCATCTATGGCAACTTTCACAATATAACATCAGAATTGAATAGTTGTGACAAAGACCATCTGGACCACAAAGCCTAAAATATTTACTATCGATTCTTTATAGAAAATGTTTGCTGACCCCTGGTCAATTGCAATAGTTTGTGAGTAATCTCCCTTAACCCAGTAACACTATCTGCCTTCTTACACACACTCCCACCCTAGTCCGTTCTTCACTGGGCCCAGAGAAATTCTCAATGCAAATATGATCTTGTTAATTCCTTGACTTCTTCCCTGAAATATTCATCAGCTGATCCTTTTCTGAAATGCATATATGAAGTTTTCCAAATGTTCAAATAAGACAAAAATTTCACAATGAAGATTCAAGCCTACTTGTCTCATATGCCCAGAAACATTCATCTACAACCACATTATAATTACACATTTTTTTCTATATAGAAACTCTTAAGCTGGTACTGCTAAGAAGAGAAAAGGATTAAAAGAATAAAAAGGAAAGTGCTACAAGAGTGAGTTTCTGGAAATGAGATGCAAGAAACAGAGTGGGAAGGGTGTCCAAATGGAATATCCCTGGAGGTCCAGGTGTCAAGGTCTTAAGCATTCATTTGAAAGGCTCACAACAGCTAGATTAGAAACGTCACGTGATCTGTTACCTCAACTTCCTCTATCTCTTCTGTACAACCATGACTCCACGTGGTAGCCAGAATTCTAAGCTGACCCTCAAAATACTCATTCTCTGGTATCCACTCCTGGTACAATTCTTTGCCTTTGATTGCCGATGGAACCTGTGGATATGATGGAATAGTCACCCTCTTGACTAACTTACGTTGTGTGGAAAATGGCGAAGGGATAATCACTTCGTGATTACCTTCAATTGTATAAGATTCCTTCATAGTGGACTAGAAAGAAATGAGAAGTATGAGAGCTCCAAAGGAGTCTCCACGACAAGGACCTGAGAGTGTCTAGGATCTAAGAGTGGTCTCTAGCTGACAGCCAGCAAACAACAGGGACCTCAATAATGCAACTGCAAGGAAGTTAAATGTGCCAACAAAGTGAGAAAGCTTGGGATTGGATCTTTCCCTACTTCAGCCTCTGGAGGAGGACACAGATGGCCAACATATTCATTTCTCAGCCTTGTGAGATCCTGAGCAGACTACACAATGAAAACGTGCCAGAATCCTGATCCATAGAACCCGTGATGTAATCGATTTGCTTTGTCTAAGCTTCCAAATATGTGGTAGTATTTACACAGCAACAGAACATTAATATACTCTATTATTTGGAAAAAAGGAATTCTTTAAACTTTTCCTTATGGTTGGAAAGACATTATGTATTTGACATGGCAGTACCTATCTTTATCACTGTGATTGAAACAGCTTCTGAACAGTCCCCAGGCTGTCAAGTATCAGATCCTTTATGATGAGAATATTCCAAGAAAGGGAGTTCATGCTAAGTTTTATAAGTGTAGAGCCATCAACTGTTTTTTTGAGGTTGGGAAGTGAGAATGAATTAGCATTTGTGTAGCCTAGATTATTGATTCTGCCTACATTCCTGTGTTCAAGTTTTCTTCAGAGACAACTGGACAATTAAGCAAGTGGTTCAGATGTTTGCGTGGGCCCAATTTAAATTCTTAGAATGCCAAGGTTTAAAATGGTATTAAGTACTATTGTAAAACCTAGGAGGAAAAGAAAATTCTGACCTTAAAAAGTACATTTAGAAGTAGTTGCATCAGGAAAATATAGGTTATATTGTAGCAACAATCTTCACATTATAGAGGTTTACAAAAATGAAGGTTTAATTCTCACCAAACTCTATGTCCATCATAGTTTTGCTGGGGTTCTGCTCTACAGGCTACATTTTTCTGCCTTTACATTTTCTGAGGCAGGACAAGTGAATGTGGCAAGTCATACACTGGCTCTTGAAGTTTCTACCTGGAACCAATACACATCACTTCTGTTCACACTTCATTGGCTAACACAAGTCATGTGGCCTACATTAGTCAAAGTTCCCCAGAGAAACAAAACCAATAGGGTGTGTGTGTGCATGTGCGTGTGCGTGCATATGTGTATGTGTGTGTGTGTGTGTGTGTGTAGACAGAGAGAGAGAGAGAAAGAAATTGATTATTTGAGGAAACTGGCTCATGATTATAGAGGGTGGTAAATTCAAAATCTACAAGCTTGGCTAGCAGGCTGGAGACCCAGGGAAGAGCCTATGCTGCAGCTTGACTACAAGGGCAGTCTGCTGACAGAATTCCCTCTTCCTCTGGGGAGATCAATCTTTTGCCTCCTAAGGCCATCAACTGATTAGATAAGGCCCACCCACATTATGGAGGGTTACCTATCTTACTCAAAATCTAGTGACTTAAATGTTAATTCATCTGGAAAATACATTCACAGAAACACC
The DNA here is from genome assembly GCF_037993035.2 of Macaca fascicularis. Classification (NCBI taxonomy): domain Eukaryota; kingdom Metazoa; phylum Chordata; class Mammalia; order Primates; family Cercopithecidae; genus Macaca; species Macaca fascicularis. The sequence goes on along the minus strand of NC_088386.1, from coordinate 48,884,596 downwards.
TAAAATGATGTTCGACCAACTGTCCGGGTACCATGACCTAGCCAAGTATGACATAAAATTAACCTTTGATGTAATAAATTTGTTTTGTCTAAGCTTCCAAATGTGTGGTAGTATGTATACAGCAACAGAACATTAATATACCTTATTACTTGGAACAAAAAGAATTCTTTAAACTTTTCCTTATGGTTGGAAATGGGCATAACCTAAGTTCTTAGTAAGCAAGTAAAATGATGTTACCATAGATTTGGTAGGCGGAGAACCAGAAATATTTGGTGAATAGCACAAAAGCAAAATGAAACAAGACAAAGAAACTAGAGAGATCTGTTTTGCCATGGCATCTATTTCCCTGAGCAAGACAAAAACCAACGGAGACTTCTGAGTCTGTTATTGGCACTACAAAATAAATTAAGATTAGTTGATTAGTCTAATGAGAAGCTGGGGAGGTTTTTGGCATACTATATATATATCCAGCCACAAGGACAGATGCAGCTGTGAACTTTATGATTACCCAGATGTCTTAGTTCATTTGGGCTGTTATAACAATATCCCTTAGACTGGGTAGTTTATAAACAGCAATTTATTTCTTATACTTCTGGAAGTGAGGAAGTCCAAGATCAAGGTGCCAGCAGATTCAGGGTCTTCTGAGGGCTTACTCTCTTTTTTACAGATGGTGCCTTCTTGTGTCTTCGTATGGTGGAAGTGGCTAACAATCTCCCTTGGACCTCTTTTATAAGGGCACTAATCCCATTTGGGGGGCTGTACCTTCGTGACCCAATTACCTCCTGAAGCCCTACCTCTTAATACGATTGCATTGGAGATTAAGTTTTAACATATAAACTTTGAGGGGACATCAATACTCAGCACAAGATTTGTCTGAAGATGTCAAGCAGGTGACTGAACTGGGGAGAAAATGGGCAAACTAACTAGGATTCAGAAGAGTATACAGTACTTTCACTCAGAGATTTCAGGAGAAAAAAGACTGATTTCCCCAGAGGAAGAGGGAATTGTGTCAGCAGACTGCCCTTGGACTCAAGCTGCAACACAGACTCTTCTCCGGGTCTCCAGCCTGCTAGCTTGCCTTCATAGATCTATCCTAACAGACAAAACCCTGTCAACAAGCTCAGTAAATGCTAACATCTTTCCCTAAGAAATTATAAAGATCCTCAGCTAAGGAGATTACTCTGTTTTGAGATGGAAACAAACACCTTCTTGAACTTTTACTTTATAGAAGGAAAATAATGACCTGACTCTTAAAGCATCTGTAACTTGTCTTTTTGTAGGTTTTTTTTTAGTATTTCATTTTTTTTCTTAGTGTAATGTTTGAAGATGGTAAATTTAAGTTCTTCAAAAATCTCAAGACTTTTAAAAAACTTATTTAAGGAAGAAATGTATATAACACAAATTTAATTAGGTTATTTGTGAAATTTACAGAAAGTACTGTAATTGTGTTTGTCCATGTTATTTTATAGTAAAATGTAAAATGTAGTGTATATTTAGTTTATATATTATAAACATACATAAGTTATGTATTTAATGTGATGAATCACATTTTATATAAATATATAAATCACATATTATATAAATCATATATTATATAAACATATAATTAATGTGATTAATTTAATGTAATTATGTTTAATGTTTTATGAAATATATTATAAAACATAGATAATATATTTCAAATAGGTAAAGGAAGCTTCACAATTATAGCTTTTTCCATTTAGTTGGAGGACATGTGGCTTTAAAATTATGATTTTCCTATGCAAAGTAGTTTTAAAATAATTATTTTTTATACTAATATGAGTGTACTGAAAGCAACATAATCATTCTTCTAAACCAAATCTGTGAGTAAAGGGCACAGAAGCAAGACTCAACACTAAAAAAACACCTCCTGAATTTCTTACTGGTGGGAGTCACATAGCATTAAGTTCATATTCTATCATAAATTTTGAAAATTCATTTTATTCTTAAAGGAGATCATGGGGTTTAGAAAAAGGACTTGGTTTTAAAATCCCTATCACAGAGCTTTTTTATTTTCATCTTTCAAATCTGAAATGATAAATTAGAGAAACATTCTTCCATTTTCTAACAAAAGGCCTATTCACAATATTGCCGGTAGAAATATCTTACAATCTTGGTACATACCTTTACATGTCTTTACAAGTGTTTAATCACAGCTATACTCAAGCCCTAAATAGAAGACACAATCATTACTAGCATGTCATCTGAGTAGCCGCATCGCTCGACTCTGACTGTACCCCCATCTACAGTGTGGAATGAACCACCATCCTCTTGCTCCTAGATTTCTGCAGTTGCTCCTTAACTCCTATTTCTGCTCCCTTGTCTCCCCAAGGCCAATACTCAAGGGAGCAGTCAGAGTGGTACTATTAAACATAAGAGAGATCATGTCACTCCTGTGCTCAAAACCTTCCAACAACCACCCATGTCCCTCAGAGTAAAAGCCCATGTTCTTAAAACCACCTACAAGTCTTTATATGACCCCACGTTCTTTAACCTCTCTAGTCCTTCTGCCTGGAGTGCTTTTCCCCCAATAAAAGAATGGCAAATTCCCTCACTGTCTTAAGTTGTTTGCTCACACTCTCAATAAAACCAAATCTCACCACCCTGTTTAAAATTGCCCCCAATCCTGGCCCTCCCAATTCACCTTACCCTGTTCTACTTTTTCTTTTCTCTGTAGCAGCTTTCGCCATTGAATATGTTATACAATTTTCTTATTTACTGTATTTATCATCTTCCCTCCATCTTCAACCCCTTGCTAGGATGTAGGACCAATGAGGGCAAAAGTCTCTGCCTGTTCACCTTTTACGTTATCACAACTGCCTGGAACCATACATAAGTGGTCCATAGCAAGCATTCAAATGTGTGGATTGGATGAAAAATGACTACAGTAACTACTGAATGGGCAGAGATTCAGGGAGTCATTGGGAGAAATAAATCTCAATAAAACTATAACACAATATTAGTATATGATATGTAATTTTGATTGTGGCTTTCTGATTGTAACTGTAACCACTGACTAGCTATAGAATGTAAAAGGTCTTCTATAACTGTTTTTATTATGATGTAACGATGATATTTGGATGGATCTTTATCATTTCCAATGTGTTTTTATAAACACTATTATTCTTTATTTTTTTAACTTTAAATTCTGGGATACATGTGCAGAATGTGCAGTTTTGTTACATAGTTATACACGTGCCCTGGTGGTCTGCTGCACCCATCAACCCGTCACCTGCATTAGGTATTTCTCCGAATGTTATCCCTCCCCTAGCCCCCCACCCCCGATAGGCCCCATTGTGTGATGTTCCCCTCCCCGTGTCCATGTGTTCTCATTGTTCAATTCCCACTTACGAGTGAGAACATGCGGTGTTTGGTTTTCTGATCTTGCGATAGTTTGCTGAGAATGATGGTTTCCAGCTTCATCCATGTCCCTGCAAAAGACATGAACTCATTATTTTTTATGGCTGCATAGGAGTTCATGGTGTATATGTGCCACATTTTCTTAATCCAGTCTATCATTGATGGATATTTGGGTTGGTTCCAAGTCTTTGCTATTGTGAATAGTGTCGCAATAAGCATACGTGTGCATGTGTCTTTATAGCAGCGTGATTTATAATCCTTTGGGTATATAATCCTTTGGGTATATATCCCAGTAATGGGATTGCTGGGTTATAAACACTATTATTCTTAACTTGTGCAATAACTTTATAATAACTTGTGCAATAACCTTATAAATAAAAGAATAATGAAAATTATCATTTCATTTTGTGGAGTCAGATATTGAGTCTCAGAGAACTTAAGAAACTCGCCTAGGATCAGACAAGCCCAGGTATTTGCCTCTAGCCCAGTGCTCTCTCCAATGTACCCTCCACCAGGTGCCACTGTAGAAAACATTCTGTTTATACAAGCCAGTTCATAAACCTTCTACCATCACCAAGGCAAGGTGCATGGGACTTTTTGTTGCACATCCATATTTCACAAACTTCAAATGGACCTCTGGGCATTCTTTCATTCTTTAAGATTTCCCAATGTTAATTTTTTTAGTTTATCCTGATGGCTTCAAAGTATCAAGTGTGTGTAATGGGGTCCCATGTGATTGGTGCACCATGAGATTGAGTCTAGACCTTGAGCTTGTTTGAAATTAGCCCCCAGTGTGGAGTCAGTGATGTGAGGCAGAGGGCCTGTCCATGAAGCCTTTACCTCGTACAAGCTTTCCATTCCCCAGCTCCACCTCCCTACTGGTACCCCTGCTACTTGTATGTAAATTTCCACTTGGGCAGAGCAAGAGAAACATGAACAAACCAACACTGATGAGCATATTCAAATTCAAAATGTATACCTCCCAGTATATAATTCAAATATCAGCAGGGGACTGTAGCTCTCAAATTGGCTGTGCTGAAAATAAATGCTGTACAAATTAGTAACAGGGAAGACACAGTCTGAGTCAGTTTTATATGGAGACTCTTATGCAAATATTAGCAAATTAACAACTCTATGCATGTAGGCAGTGATTAGAGCCAGTGTCCCTTAGAGCATATGATGAACTGTATTGACAGGAGCTATGTTTCCTAGGACAGAATCCTGTGGCAGATCTAACTCACTTTCTTATAGCCAAGATTTCTCATTGTTTCCATGAGGAAATGGCCGTGAGCCCTGTGTGAGGAGCTACTTCTATTCTCTCCAAGTAGACCCCAGGCTCCATCTCAATTTTCTTTTCATCAATCAACCCCAGTGTATAACAGGGGTGGAGAAAAGTGTCAGTATATCGAAACAGAGAAATCTGCAGTCAGTCCTCCTGGGTTTCTGGGCTTCAATTGTATCATGGAAAACAGCCTGGCCTAGAAGTTAGGAGGCTGGATTGTACTCCTGGCTTTGCAATTAGCCCACCCAATGGCCTTAGCAAGTCACCTAAATTGATGTTCCTCCTGTTCTTTCCTTTGTAAAATGAGAGGATGGACTGGAAGATTGCAAAAGTCCCTTCAAACTCTAAAATCCAATTAATCTGTGCTCTGGCTAATGAATTCATGGTTAATCCTTTTTAGTAGGTTGCTAGAAGTTCTCGTAAAAGCTTTTCCAGGCATAAGAATGTTCCATAGGCGTAAAATCCTGACAATGAGCTAAATGCCTGGCACCAAACTAAACGCTTTAGCCAGTCCTCATCACTAATCATGTGAGGCCAGCATGACTCTCTCCCTTAGAGCTGAGGGAAGTCATCTCATGAGATGCTGCCTGAGGAATGTCTAACTCTAAGGCAGGTTCACTGTATTTCTTCTACACCACATAGCCTCTCATAATTAACCAGTTTTTATAACCACTAGATCTTTGAGGAGCCAAATGAGAAAACACTGCTACCATTTGTTTGGATTAATGAGTTAATTGGAGAATGTGAAGCTAAGGTAAAGTTAGAGGTCATATTTCAAGCTCCAACTTTACAGATGTGGAAAATGACAACAGGGAAGGTTGACTAAGAAGTGACAAAGCAAAGAGTAGGGTCTATATTTTCCCTTTCTCTTCCCCTCGCCTCCCCTTTCGCTCCCCTCTCTTCCTTCTCCCCCTCCTTCCTTCCACTCATTCCACAAATCCCAAAGTTACTATATGATATGATGTGACTATTAGAAGGAATTTTTATATGCTATAAATATTCATTTCCTCCCGTGGGCTACCTGACGATTCTTTTTAACACTGCTCTAGCATGCCTTCTTTCTTCTTTCCTTAGACACTACTATCAACACATGCTATGCAAACTAAAAAGATGGAGCGTTTTATGAGGTGCTTTTAATTATACCATCTCACTTCCAACAAATCATCTCTTGGTACACATGGATAAAGGGAATAATTGAAATTTAAAGCCTTTAACACATACAAATTACAGTTTGGGCTACAGTTTAAGAGTTGTATTGAGTGACTTTTTATTCCTATAAGTAAAAATAAACATTTGTCTGCATCTTAAACAGCTCTGAATGTCTCCAGGGCAGCAAATTCAGTGGTTGCTAATAATGTATAAATTTAATAATAATATTTGATACCTACGCTTCTAAAGAAAAGAAAAATACCTTGAGGCCTTAAGCAGTGAAAATGAAACTCCTTTACAACAAAGTTAGTCAAAACAAAATCAAAACAAAGCAACTGACACAAATGCAATCACCAGAAGCCCAGCTGCCAGGACCCTGAGTCGGGGAGTGGAGGAACATTCTAAATAAAAGAACCCATTGGTGGATATTTTTAAAAATGTATAATCTAGTTGTGTGTGTTTATGTGTGGGTATTACACCTGCTGCAAACTCCTACTCTGTCTTATTGTTTAAGTTGATCATGCTGGAATAAGCATAACGTTGTATATTATTTAAATCTGTTCAGAGACCAAATATTATAACTAGATCTTCATAGAGTCTCACATCACTTTGCTTTCTCATTGTCTTAGAAAAAAAATGTGGCTGCCTTTCAGGAATTATCTTTCATTTCTTCTCTTTCCAATATGTGTTTTTACTTTTTAGCTTCTAGAATAAAACACCAGAGCTAAATGCTATGAGGCAATGCTCCATAAAATCATTTTCCTTTTCTAAATCATAATTTCTGTGACTAGATTGTCAACAATGAAATGTTTGGGGAGAGAAGGACGGTTTATTTTTACAAGTTTAGTAGCACTGCAAAGCTGAGCTAGTTACTTGACATTATTATGTTTTAACTAAAGCTTTCAAGGCTTGGGTAGAAAGGAAGGGCATTGCCTCACATATTCGTGGTTCTAGGCAAAGTCAGCAGTTGTTCAGAGGACTGGATCTAAATTTATGTCTCCTAGAGACCTGGCCAGTGATCCTTTTGGGGATAAAGTACTATATCCAATTAGAAGTGAAATTGTACTATGTAGGCATGGAAGGAGATGCATACCTTACTGACCTGGCCCCCATGCCTTGTCAGCAGTGATTGATTTAACAGTTTCCAAGCGGAGAGTAAAGTTGGAGCAAATGGGATAGAACATACACCTTCTTCCTTCTCCCTGGGTGACTTTTACCACGTGGAATGTTGCTCTGTGGCCCAGCTCAGATCCCTCATCCACCACAAAGCCACAATTGCCAGGTCATTTCCAAAGCTCACAAAGTCAGCAGAAGTTAGCACTTTGCCAACTTGTTTGGGTCTGTTTTTTTTCTCTGTTGTGTTGTCTTTTTGTTTTTTGAAAGCTCATTTTACCCATCTGTATGTAATGACTCTCAAGATGATGCTTTTACTAGACCCTGTATAATAGTATCAATTATTTAATTCCCTCAAAATTGCTCATTTCTTTTAATGTAGTTCCCCACTTAACTGCAAAGAGAAAGCCTTACAAATGAACCATCCAATTAAAATGGCCCTTAATTCAAGTCAACTAGTTTAAGATTGATTTTCTTCTGCTTATTTAAGATAAAAGTTCAGTGATTTCTTGTCACATCAATTCAGCAGTAGTTATTCAAATCTCCTGAAAATCTTGCATATGTGGAACATGAAATACTCAATTTAGAGCTTTCTACCAAAAAAAAAAAAAAAAAAAATCCAAATCTCTAGGACAGTTAGACATTAGGACAGTTAGGACAGTTATTTTGACATTGATTCTTAAGAAAATAAAATTCCCAGAGGCAAGAAATTTTATCATGGTACAGAAACTCAAAAAGTCCAGAAAAGTGGATTTTCAAGTGGATTTTCTGGACTTTATTTCCATATGATAGGATATACTTTACCTACTCTATCTTTATTTTCCCACATCCAGAGGAAATTTTATTTTATTTTAATTTCCAATAATGTTCTTTTAGTTATTTTTAAATGCACAATTAAATTGTTGTTGTCTATAATCACTCTGTTTTGCTATCAAGTAGGTCTTATTAATTCTTATTCATTCTTTCTAGTTTATTTTGTACCCATTAACCATCTCCAGCTCTCCCCAACCTTTCACTACCCTTCCCAGCCCCTGGTAGCCATCCTTCTACTCTCTATCTCCATGAGTTCAATTATTTTGATTTTTAGATTCCACAAATAAGTGAGAACATGTGATGTTTGTCTTTCTGTGCCTGGTTTATTTCAGCTAACGTAATGATCTCCATTTCCATCCATGTTGTTGCAAATGATGGGATCTCATTCTTCTTAGGGCTGAATAGTACTCCATTGAATATATGTACCACATTTTCTTTATCCATTCATCTGTTGATGGACACTTAGGTTGTTTCCGCATTTAGTTATTGTTAACAGTGCTGCAACAAGCATGGGAGTGCAGATATCTGTTTGATATACTTATTTCCTCTCTTTCGGGTATATACCCAGCAGTGGGATTGCTGGATCATATGGTAGCTCACTTTTTAATTTTTTTGAGGAACCTCCAAACTATTCTCCATAGTGGTTGCACTAATTTACATTCCTACCAACAGTGTATGAGGGTTCCCTTTTCTCTACATCCTCACCAGAGTCAATTTTAAATAGGTTATTTTTTCACTGAAGCTAAAAAAAATCTGTAGTGAAAGGAACAACATGAACACTGGCGATCCATTTCATGATTTTAGTTTGGTATGTGTGGGCTTCTTTCTCCCCTACAGTTCTTCAAAATCCATAGTCATCTTTATTTAGTTTTTCATGTACCTGACAGTACCTAGGACATTGCTGTGCCTAAATTGTATATTTAATAACTAGCTTTTGAATTAATTTGAAAAAAAGAGATTTTTGTTTCTCCTCAATATATGTAAAAATCCGAAGCAAAAATGTCATTATGCACATAGTTTTGTTTTGAGTGGGACATTGTTTTTTAAATTTTTGAAAGACTTGCTTCTGAAAATCAAGATTTTCACATAAATTTCAGATTTCCTTCTTGCCTTTAAAAATTGGAAGATCTGGCAAGACTGGACCTTAATTTCCAAATGACAACAATCAGTCGGAATGAGTGGCAGGCATCTCCTTTGAATAGGGACAACTTTTCCAACTTTATGCAGTCCACAGCCTCCTGCTGTCCCATTAAAGCACCCAGCTAGCTTTACTCATTGATATGATTTAATCGAAGAGTCACTGCTTCTAAGGGTAGTCCCTTTCTTCATCACTTGAAAAACATGGAGTTTTAAAAATGATATTTGTTTTCAATATTTGTCAGATAGAGCCTTTAAGAATGAAGATTTACAGAGAAATAGTAAGTCTTCAGATTTCATTTGCTCATGGTAACTAGGTCACGGTAATTAATCACCCACCTGTTTGATGACACAATCAGTTCCACAATAACCAACTAAGATCTTGTAAACAGAGAATTATCACAAGGAATAAACACTGTTTCGCAGGGAGGAGTGGAGAGAGAACTCATTGAATTTGACACTTTCCCCTTCTCACAAAAATGTGGTTGGTAATTTAAAAATGGAAGAATAGAAAATGGGTGTTTGCTATCTAAAGTCTTTCATAATCAACTTATTTTCAAAGTTCTCCTGATGCAAATTCAAAACTTCTGCCCCAAGGTCAATATCTTATCTTATTTTTCATGTTAGCTCACTTCTACTCTTTTAATCCACCATGCTTCAAATAGACCATCAAAATACATCTTGTAGCTCTTTCCCCATGAGTCTTAACATCCTTCTGTCTTATGCAGGTTGGTAGTCAGTTTGATTTTTCTGCCACTCATCCTGGGCTCATAATAGGTTTGGACAAAGTATCTTGATAATGCCCATTTCCCACTGATACTGTGGTGTCTCTTGTAAACTGGAGAATCTACTGAACAATCAATCAATGAACAAATTTAGTTTTAGGGTATATGTGTTATCGTGACAATTTAGATGAATTAATTAAAAACAAGCTAATTAAGTACCTTTAAGAAGGCAAAGTAGAAAGCCAATGATAAATCTGAAAATATACCTGTTTTTCTTTCTTCAACCCCAATATAAGCTGCTTCCCTACCAAAATACTGTTTAGGTTGCTTTCAGGTACCAACTTAACTCTCATGGCATAAAGCAACTTTCAGTCTGATTCACACTTATACCTTTACATAATTAACTTTGGTTAATTTTCAAAACATTCTCAAAACCAATGAAATATGAATTTTCATTTAGGGAATGAGGCTGTGTGTGATCCATTACATGTGTTCGTAAGTTCAACAGATAGGCCCTCTGAATTGTTAACTCCATGCTATGTGGATGCTGAGAAACTGGTTTCTTTAGCAATGGTTACTAAGCACTTGGGAGATGTTGAAATTTTCTTCTATCTTTTTGTAATATGTGCTGTATTTTTCACCCAGAAATCTGCCTGATTATTTTTACAAGGTAAAATTATTTAATTCAAATTTGCTTTAAAGCAAGGCACAGTGTCCAGTTGGTGAATTCACTACTAAAAGAAACTGAACATTTGAACACATTCCTTAATTATATGAAAGTATGAATGGATAAAGAAATGAATTTTTAAAAAAGAATTATTTAAATATTCCTGTAATTGCAATATTTATATAATGATATTGTTTAGTGCTTTCAAAAAGAAAATACGTTTTATAAGATTAAATAGAAAATTCAGCTAAATTCACTTGGAATTGTAACAATTCCTCTTTATTAATAATCTATTATACTTCAGATTTTTAACTGACCATTGATTGATTTTTCAATTTGTCACATAATTATATTATGCAGAATTTTGTCATACAGTGAGAAAAAGTTAAATTTAGATTTATATAACAGTTTAAATACCTTTATGTCTATCATTTCAGATTTACCCCTAATTTATGTATTTCATATTCAGACCTCAATATAATACTTCAGTTACATAACCAGCAAAAAATAAAAAACTTGAAGCAAATAACAAGTAAAAAATTACTCTATTGCTAAGCAAAAATGATTTGCTCCTCATGGAATCAATCTAGGTGCCCATTAATAGTGGACTGAATAAAGAAAATTTAGTACATATACACTATGGAATACTACACAGCCATAAAAAAGAATGAAATCATGTCTTTTGCAGCAACATGGATGGAGCTGGAGGACATAATCCTAGGCAAATTAATACAGCAACAGAAAACCCAATGCCACATGTCACTTATAAGTGGGAGCTAAACACTGGGTACTCATGAACATAAAGATGGCAACAATAAACCCTGAGGACAACTAGAGAGCTGAGGGAAGGAGGGGACCATTGGTTGAAAAATGACCTATTGGGTACTATGCTCACTACTTGGGTTCAACATACCCATGTAGCAAACCTGCACATGTACCCCCTGCATCTAAAATAAAAGTTAAAAAATTTTAAAAAAAGGTCCTGAAGCAGATAGATAACATAAAGAAGGTCTGGATTAGGGAGGAAATTGATTATCACAACAGACCATCCTTAGCAGATCTAATTCTTCATTAATCATGCTGAGAATCCTCTCAAGGTGTTCAGAAGCTGTTCAGTCTTGGTTATCAGCATTGCTTGTTTCTGGATTACCTGCTGTATCACATTGAGTTTTTAATTTTTTGCCATTAGCTATATGGCATTATTTTCCTGCACACTACAATCTCACTGGAATGAAATGATTCCAGTGCAAATGATTAGAAAGCCCTTTGTGTAACAGTGCTTTGTTTCTGCCAGGAAGACAACCTCACCGATGACTGTATAAATGCAAGTGATTGTCTGGTTCAATATTTAATACTGGCTTCAAGTGGGTGCCTACAAAGTTTAGATAACTCTTTAATCAAACGTCAATTTCTAAAATTCAGATCTTCTTAGACATTTTTAAGGTTAACTGGGCTTCTGTGTGTACCAGATCATCTTTTTTTTCTTTTCTGTCCAAGATTTGGACACATATTATTTTCTCTGCAATCTGACCTCACTGATCTCATCATTGCCTGTTCATTCAGATTCCATATGAATATAGATGAAAATCAGCCTTACCTCTAATGTCACTCAGTTTCAGACCCTTATTTCTAGCTATATTATATATATATATAGGTACCTGAAATCTATAGGCAATGTATCCATTATTAAATTTACTTCTTCCTTCTTTCTTGTTCCCTCTATCTGGTTAATGACATCGTTTAAAAGAATTCTGTGGTAAATATTCATGATGTTCACCAATATTTCTGGTTCTCTTCTCCATTTGGGCACACAAGAGGATGCCACTTCTACCAACCCTTAAAATTAGGCACAGCCATGTGACATAATGAGAAAAAAAGGCTTTGTTCCTTTCAACTATTGAAATTTGGGGGTTGTCTGTTATTAAAACATAACCGAGGCTGAGAGCAGTGGCTAATGCCTGTAATCTCAGCACTTCGGGAGGACAAGGAGGACAGATGGCTTGAGCCCAGGAGTTTGACACCAGCCTGGGAAACATGGTGACACCTTGTCTCTACAAAAAATACAAATATTAGCTGGGCCTGGTGGTGCACCTGCAGTCCCAGCTACTGGGGAGGTATAACAGTGATATATAATGGGAGAATCACTTGAGCCCATGATGTTGAGGCTGCAGTGAGCTGAGATGGCACCACTGCACTCCAGCCTGGGTGACAGTGAGACCCTGTCTCAAAAACAAAAAAACAAAACAGGAAACACACACACAAAAAAAACCCAAATTGATTAAATGCTACATAATTTCTCAGATATGAAACCTGATGTCACTGAATTAGTCAGGATTAAGCCTGACATATACATTTTAAAACTTAAAATACAATATATAACATAAAAATTTAAAATACAAATGACAAAAATACATTTTTATCTTGATTTCTATGTCATGTGAAAGGTGTCCAGAGGCAAGCATTCCTGGGTGGCAGCATGGCCCCGAAATCATCAGTGACTCACGCTCCTACTTCCCTGCTTCTGATGTACAACAGCCTCCTCTGCAGCATTTGGCATCCACTTCCTCATACCCAGTGGTCGGTAGTGCTCTAGTGCATCCCATCCGCATCTTACCAACTGGAAGGAAGAAACGGAAGAACGAAACACTTTTTTTTGAATGAGAATTTCATATTCATATGGCCACATATAGTCATGGCAGCTATAAAATACAGTCTTTTAGCTGGGTGGCAATGTGCCCAGCTAATAAAATTCTAGACAATATTATTTTCATATTATTATTTTTTTGAGACCGAGTCTTGCTCTGTCATCCAGGCTGGAGTGCAGTTTTGCGATCTTGGCTCACCGCAACCTCCATCTCCCAAGTTTAAGCAATTATCCTGCCTCAGCCTCCCAAGTAACTGGGATTACAGGCACGTGCCACCTCGCCTGGCTAATTTTTGTATTTTTAGTAGAGTCGCGGTTTTACCGCGTTGGTCAGGCTGGTCTCAAACTCCTGACCTCAAGTGATCCACCCACCTCGGCCTCCCAAACTGCTGGAATTACAGGCATGAGCCACCACGCCCAGCCAATTCTGGACAATATTATTAAATAAAATGGGAAGAATAAATATTGAAAGGTAACTGGCAGTGTCAGCCACAAACATTTGACTTGAATGTTTATCTCATCCTCCACATCATACAATTTTATTAACCACACTTTCAAAATGTGTCATAATTCTGATTCTTTCACCTTGTCCCAATAATAGAGCACAAATAGTCTTCACTGGGACTACCGCAATCACTTGATAAGTGCTTTTCCTTTATCCTTTTCCTTGAGAAGTAGAACTTCTCAAAGTTCAATGCTTACTGTAGCCATAAGAGTTGCCAGTCTATATAATGATTATTCTCTATAATATTTTACTGCCTTGTTGCACATTCTTCAGTGATTCCCCATTAACCATAAAATGGAGTTTAAATTCCTTAACATGAAATTCAAGACCTTCAGTTGTAAATTTGGTCATAATATACTTTTACACCATTTTCCACTATACTCTGTACATTCACATACAGTTGTTCCTTGCTATCCCTAGGCTATTGTTTCCAGGGCCCCCGACCCCCATACCAAAACCCACAGTATCAAGTCCCTTATATAATAAAATGCTGTAGTATTTGCATATAACCTAGCACACCCTCCCATATACTTTATTATTATTATTATTTAAAGAGAGGGTCTTGCTATGTTGCCCAGGATGGAGTGCAGTTGTGCATTCATAGCTCACTGTAGTCTCAAATTCTTGTGCTTAAGCAATCTTCTGCCTCAACCTCCTGAGCAGTAGGAATACAGGCATGCACTACCATGCCCAGCCTTCTCATATATTTTAAATAATCTCTAGATTACTTATCGTGCCTAACACAATGTAAATGATATGTAAATTGTTCTTAGAGTGTACTGTTTATGGAATCTTGACAGGAAAAATAGTCTGTCATGTTCAGTACAGGTGCAACCATCCATTTCCCCCCCAAATATTTTCAATCAATGATTGTTGAATCTACATACGTGGAGGCCATTAATATGGAAGGCCAACTGTATGCTCCTTTGTGGCATCACTGTTTCTACATGGGAGAGAGAGTCCTGCTCTACCTCCACTTATCACTGTTCTCATCTCTCAAGTACCAATTGAAATATTGCTTCCTCTAGAAAGACTTTCCAATCTTCCAGGACAATTGTTCTTTTTTCCTTTTTTTACCAGAATATTATTTATATTTCTTTTTCAGTACTTAGATTTATATTCTTCATGGATATCTCTATCCGATTGGATCATAAGATATTTGAAAATAAAAACTATATCTTTCTTAATTTTTTACATTTAAAAGTTGCATATGCATAATGGCTATTCAGGAAATCATTATTGAATGAGTGTATATAAAAGATTCTGTGCCCCAGAAATAATACTGTATCCATGCAATAAATATTAAAGTATGACTATAAACAATATCTCATTCAGTTCTTTTGTGGTATTAAACACAGTTAAATAATACAAATTGGCTCTAAATCAGATTCCCAACTTCTTCCTAGACCTGTCATCATTTATCCTAAATATCCTTGATGTCCTAATAGAGAATCCTAATCAGAGTAAATGAAACGTTGTTGTCACATTAACTGCATTATTTTGAAGACAAAGAAGTCTGATTGCTGCCTAATCAGTTAGATCAGAACCTAATAAAATTAATTTCTCTAAAGGAGCCTTGTAAGTATTGATTTTTAATTGCCTAATTTCTACATTAAATCAACTGGCAGGTTTTTAGAAAACATAGGGTCACTTATATGGTCTCCAACTCTTTTTAAAATAAGCACAGTAGTACTGGTGTTAAGAATTTAAAAACTTTCTCTGTCGTCGACTTGCTTGGTTATTATGAGCCAGATGGAATACACATTACTAGGTTTTTGTTATTTTAAAAGCAACATTATTTGGCTAATATTAGAATCAACTTCATGAACAAGCAAAATATTTCAAAATGAGCTTTGCTCATTTTATTTAAAATTAAGAAAGAAAGTCTTAGTGCGTAATCACATCTAAAGATAGAAGAGCCTTACAGTATCTCCTCCCCTTGGGCTACTACTAGGAACATTCCCCACTCCAGGATCTAAGGTTGGGTCCTATCTGATCACAATTCTCTCAGTGAGATGAGGACCTGCTGTAGCACTTTTCAGCCCTTGAGGGAATATGGTCAACAAGCTTAAGAGAAACACCAAAAAGATCTCTGAAAGATGAAATAGAAACCCAATTAATTAGTGCCTATAGTCTGCCAACACTCTGGACATTTCAGCATGTGCACTAGCAAATTCTTTTTATTATTTAAGCCAGTACAAGTTGGCTTCCAAACTAACGCATTACACAAACCAAAGGCCTGGGGTCAGAAAAGACTGTCCCATGTCTGCAGCTGAGCCATTATTATATTTTTCAAGAGCTTAAAGGGGAAATCCAGATGCTACTAAAACATAGTCTAACTGATGATTCTTAAAAAGTAAATTCACCAGTAGGAAAATACATTTCTTAACTCTTGGCCTCTGGAAACACTTTAAAATGGACACTGTTGTCCAATTTGCATACACTCTAGAAGAAAGGAATTGGTTGGGAAAAAATACCATGAATTTAAGTGACCTACAGAGGCCAGCCCCTTGACTTCTTGACCATGATTGATCCAGTATTATCAGTTCAAAAGATCTAGTCAAATCATAGCTGCAAAAAAATTATTTTCTCTTCAGAGCTATGTTTTCATATTGATATCACAAACTGTGTGTTCCAAACACATTTAAGTACAAGTTTATTTCCTAGTAATAATTTATTAAAGGCTGAAGAACTAGCATTTACTAAAAATATAAATATAAATATATGTGTGTGTGTGTGTGTGTGTGTATATATATATATATATAAAATGTTCTAAACTCTTGTTATTTGCCCTTCCGGGAACATTGGCTCTGTATAATACATTAAGAATAAAGCTGCAAAAAAATGGCTTATAAATGAAAGGTCAACTTGCTTAAGCATATCACTTATTTACTCCATGTCACAGAATAAGAAATATTTTATTTTCCATACTTTATCCCTGAATTTGAATTATTTTGAGACTCTAAAGAATAATACAAATTTCATCTGTCACCAAAGAAAATGGCAAAGATAATAAAGTGATTCAAACTTGCAAAAGTTATAGGAATAAATTATACCCTTTGCTGAAAGAATACAGTCCAATTTATTATTGAACTTACGTATTTAATTACTTTCTGAAAAATGTTTAAGAAAAGTAATTTGCATGCATCTTTCTTGGCTGGTTCTTGATCTCTATTGTTAATCTGTTTGCTCTGTATGGATGTAAATGCACATTTTAATTATTGGGCACTGTTTTCGTTTGCTAGGGCTGTGTCTTAGTCCATTTTTGGTTGTGATGAAGGAATACCTGAGGCTGAGTAATTTATAAAGAAAATAGCTTTATTTGACTCATGGTTCTGCAAGCTGTACAAGAAGCATGATATCAGCATCTGGTTATCTTCTGGTGAGGTTCTCAGGCTGCTTCTGCTAGTGGCAGACGTCAAAGGCAAGCCGAGGTGTGCAGGGATCACATGGCAAGATAGCACAGCGGAGAGCTACCAGGCTTTAACAACTCCCTTGCTCAGAAACTAACAACTCCCTTGCTCTCTGCTAGTGAGAAACTAGCAGAGTGAGACTCAACCCCTAGCAAGGGTCTCAATCTATTCCTAAGAGATCCAACCCCATGACAAAATCCCTCTCACTAGACCCCACCCCCCAGCACCACCACCCTATGAATTAAATTTCAAGATGAGATTTGGTGGGGACAAACAAACCGTACCCAAATCACAGCAGCCTGCCATAATAAAATACCACAGACTGGCTTCAATAACAGAAATTTATTTCTCACAGTCCTAGAAGGGAAGTCCAAGATCAAGGTGCCAGGAAGATTGATTTCTCTCAGGCCTTTATCCTTGTCTTACAGATAACCATCCTCTTGCTGCCTCTCCCCATAGTCTTTCTTCTGTGCATGCACATCCCTAGTGTCTCTTCCTTTTCTTATAAGGACATCAGTTACACTGAATTAGGGCCCCATCCTGATGGCTTCAGTTAGCTTAATCACTCTTTAAAGACTTTATCTCCAAATACACTGAGGTACTATGGATTGGAAATTTAATATATGAATTTGAAGGGAATACAATTTATCCTATAATAGTCACCTTGCTTTTTGTAGATGCAAAACGTATCAAGTACTTATATACATTCACCATCCTGTGTCAATTGCCACAACAGGGCAGGAAGCATATCCTAATGTATGTCCATCAAGAATTTATCTGAGATGGAGAAAATATTTAATCTGTATTTGTTAAATAAATAAATGAATGCATGGACCTAATACATAGATATATTAAGTAAATTAATATGCATGTATTTCATAGGCTTCTCAAATGCAAACTCACTGTAATTGAACTCATCTCCTTCCTCTCACAAATCCCTTCCCTCACCCACTGTTCAGCAAGAATTTTTAACCTCTCACTCTCCTTTCTTTTTTCTGGCAGCCAGTCACCAAATTTTGCAGATTTTACCCTGTTTGTATGTGTTCAACCCATGCATTCCTCTTTATTCATATAACAAAGTTTATCTCCCATATTATTACAACACGCTTATATCAGACACTTTAACCACAAGGATACATTCTCTGTGTCAGCAAGTTGCTCTTCTAAAATCCTGCAGTTTCTTCCATTGTTTTTAGCGTAAATCCTCATCTCTTTCTTTGAAAGGCACTAAGTGAACTCAGCCTTTCTTATCCTTCATGTCTCACAGCTCCCCATTTCATAGCCCATTGCCATGTGATACTGAATGATGTTTATGTTCTCACATCAACCACAGGCTTTATTCCTTCTAACCAATATCATATCTTCCTTCCTTAAGCTAGAACATTCTTCTCATATTCCTCTCAGTTTTACCTAAAATTATCAAGATCCAAATTTGTTATAGTTTGGATATTTGAGCCTCCAAAGCTCTTGTTGAAATTTAATCCCCAGTGGTTGGAGGTGGGACCTAGTTGGGGGTGTTTGGGTCACAGGGACAGATCCTTCACGAATAGATTAATGCTCTCCCTGTGAGTGGGCAGGGATGAGTGAATTCTGTTAGTTCCCCTGAGAGCTGGTTGTAAAAAGAGTCTGGAACCTCCCCCAAGCCAGCCCCAGTATCAGCTCTCCTTCATCTTCCTCCATGCGTGGAAGCAACCTGAAGCCCTCACCAGAAGCAGACATTGGCACCACGCATCTCGTACAGCTTGCAGAACCATGAGTCAAATAAACCTCTTTACAAATTACTCAGCCTTAGGTATTCCCTTTAGAAACGCCTACGGACAAAAATGGACTAAGACAGACTTGAAACTGGGGGCTCAGCTAAGGGATCAACTCCTACTTGAAGCTTTTACTGACCACCGAGTCTGAATGCCTCTTCTATGTTTTGTTATCAGAGGCTAGCTAAAAGGAAAATCAGAAAAGTTTAAACTGCTAGAAACAAAAAGATAATTCAGTAAAGTGGCGGGGTCCAAAATTAAATAACAATATCAAGAGTCACCAGGCTTTGTATATGCAAATAAAAACCTTTTACAAGTTATAATGAAAGAAAACAACATTTACAATAACAACTTTGGTAAAATACCTGAGGTAACAGGAACTGTAAAAGATCTCTGCAAAGAGTAATCAGCAAAACTAGTGAGAAAAACAAATAAATAACTGAATGAAAAAGAATATTGCCTTCATGACGAAGTAGTCTTCTAAAGATGCCATTTATCTGTAAGTGAATTTATAAATTACATATTTGTCAAAAAGAGTATTTTTTAAATTTGATAAGCAGATTCCAAAAGTCAAACACAAAATAAATAAACAAAAATGGCCATAAAAAAGTGTAGGAAAAATATAAGTAATACTTCATTTCTAATATCACAAGAAAATCCAGATGGATCATAGATTTAAATGTAAAGATTGAAGCCCTAAAAGTAGTAAAAGGAAACATGGGATATTTTATTTATAAAATATTTGCATCACAATAGTCTTTTAAAGTAGGCCAAACTCCAGAAGCTAGTAAATAATGATAAACTAAAATTTTCTACATATCAAATCCACTATAGTCACTGTCCCAGGTAGAAAAATACCGTATGTGTGATTTGAGGAGTGTTGAATGAAAGGATTATTTACAAAGCTAAGTGTAGTATATAAGGAAAACACTGGCATTACTGCAGTATCTGAGAACTGGTAATAGCAGCAGCACATTATCCCCCTTAATGCTGAAGAGGTGAGGGAAAAAGCAATTACTGGACACAGAGAAAGAAATGTGTGTTAGAGAGTACCTGGCAGAACTTGGTCCTGCAAAAATATGAATGCTCTCCAGGGATGGAGGGAGGATATTAGGGTAATAAATAGCCTGCCCTCAGTCTCCTTCCCTCCTTTAATCTCCTGTCAGTATTTCTGATTGGTAGAATTTACCAGTATCTATCAGTCAGTCTAGGGTTCATTCTCTTATAGCATAAAAGCTGAAAAATATAGTAATCAAAATTAAATGTTTAATAGATAGATTTATTAGATTGAACACAGCAAAGAGAATTGTGAACTACAATATAAGTCAGTGTAAAATATCAGATTGAATATTTTCAAGGCACAAATCTGATAACAAGTTCAATATCCAAAATACATAAAGAATTCCTAAAATTCAACAAAAATACTTGGTTTAAAAAATTAAAAAAGACTTGAATAGGTATTTCTCTAAAGAATATATATCAATGGCTAATAATTACATGAAAAGATGCTCAACATTACTAATCATTAGGAAAATGAAAATTAAAACCAAACCACAATGAGATAAAACTTCATACTTGTTTGGATGGCTAACAGGTAACAAGTGTTGGCAAGAATGTGAAGAAATAGGAATTACTGTGTACTACTGGTGGCAATTAAAAATGATACAGCTGCAATGCAAAATGGTATGGCAATTCTTCAAAAAATTAAAAATACAATTACCAGATGAGTCAGCAATTCTACTTCCAAAAGAGTTGAAAGCACAGTCTTGAACAAATATTTGCACACCAATGTTTTAAACAGTGTTATTCACAACTGCCAAAAGGAAGAAGCAAGCCAAGTATACATCGATGGATATTTGAATAAACAAAATGTGATATATACATACAATAAAATATTATTCAATCTTTAAAAAGAAATTTTGGCACATGCAGCAACGTCCATGAAACTTGAAGACATAACGTTAAGTAAAATAAGCCAATCACAGAAAGACAAATGGACAAATGCTATATTATTTCATTTATTGGAGGTCCCTAGATTAATCAAATTCATAAAGACAGAAAGTAGAAAGTAGAGAAAAAGACAGAAAGTAGAATCATGGTTGCCATCGTTAAGGGGAAGAGGGAAATGGAGAGTTATTCTTTAATGGGTATGCAGTTTCATTTTGAGAAGATGAAGAATATTCTGAAGATGAATGGTGGTTAATGATCACCCAACACTGGGAATATACTTAGTGCCACTAAACCGTACACTTAGAAGTGGGTGAAGTGGTAAATGTTTTTAGTTTGAAAAATACAGCTTTGCAAATGTATGCATTTTCTAAAAACTGGTTTATAGATTCAATACAACCCCAATCAAAATTGTATACAGGGATTCTCAGGTCAGAAGCAACACAAACAACTGAAGCCAGGTTGGGTAGATGGGCAGGCACAGGAATTATATTTGATACTGTGATAAAAATAAAAGCTCAGCTTTCCAAGTTTTCACATCTTAGCATTGTGTATAATATAGGGTGGGAATTTCATACATATTTTTTAATAATTAAAATACTTTAGTAAATACACTTTGTTTTTCTTAGTCAAAAGTGAAGTCATGCTTCTGTGACTTACAGTCCAACTTTCTTTTCTCTTCCAATTACTTTTATTTCCCAGGAAGTAATGATTGCCTACAAACAGTAAAGTGGATGTGTGCATGAACACACACACACACACACACACACACACACACACAAAGCAACAGAATGGACAAAGGCTATAAACTGAGATTTCACAAAAGAAAAAGAGAATGACCAATAATCATGTAAAAATCATATCAACCTCAGACATTAAATGGCTTGAGTTAAAATAATCATTTATCTCTACTGTCTTATGCAACTCTACAAAAATGGCAGTAAATGGATGTCAATAGAAAACAAGTCAATAGTCAATGAATGATGTCCATAAATATTTTTAAGATAGAGAACAAAGGCATGGTTATTGACATAAAAGAGAAAAGATAGTTCAAGCATCAATACCAGCATGATGGTGCCAACACAAGGCACACTAATGTGTTAAGCAAAACCCATATGATGCTCAGGATAGAGGCAACGTTTACTTCCAAAGGAGATGAAGGATGAAATAGAAAGTGTGGTGGTCAATTTAAAGTGAGCATCAGAGAGAGTGTTAAAATCAGGTCTCTTTCTTTCTCTTTCTCTTTCTTTCTTTTCTCTTTTCTTTTCTTTTCTCTTTTCTTTTCTTTCGTTCTCTTTCTTTCATTCTTTCTTTCTTCTTATTTCTTTTCTCTTTCTTTTCTTTTGTTTCCTTTCCTTTCCTTTTGTTTTCTATTCTTTCTTCCTTTCTTTTCATTCATTCATTCTTTTTTTTTTTTGAGACAGAGTCTCGCTCTCTCACCAGGTTGGAGTGCAGTGGCACGATCTCGGCTCACTGCAACCTCTGCCTCCCGGGTTCAAGCGATTCTCCTGCCTCAGCCTTCCGAGCAGCTGGGACTACAGGTGTGCACCACCATGCCCAGCTAATATTTGTATTTTTAGTAGAGACAGGATTTCCCCATGTTCACCAGGATGGTCTCAATCTCTTGACCTCGTGATCCACCTGCCTTGGCTTCCCAAAGTGCTGGGATTATAGGCGTGAGCCACCGAGCCTGGCCTCTTCTGCTTTCTTGACAGCTATATGTTTATTCCTTTCTGTGGGAAGACTAGAAGCTTTTTTCCTAGAAAAATGGAATCATAGAACTTCTGGACTCAGAGAAACCAGTCAATAGAAACTGTGGATGATAAACTGCAATAAATATAAGAAGTTAAGTAAAATTTTTCCCATTAAATACTAAACCACACGCCACCCCCACCCCCCACCCCAATTCTTTTCCCCAGCTCACCTGAATAGAATATCGACAGCTGGACATATTTCAACACACACTAAGTCAGAAACAGAGAATATTGACAACAGGGCATGTTTCGACACTCACTAAATCAGAAACATCATGGTTCCTCACAGGAGAAAGTAAGCAACCCCAGAGAAAAGCCAGGTAAATACTGGGCCTTCCAAGAAAACGCAGAAGCACTGCTCTATCATTCCAAGTGAAGCCCACTAATGAACAAGCCTCATCAAAACACACAAAGCTTTCAGTGGGCTTTTTAGAGCCTAAGTCTTGAGTTTTCAAAAGTGTCCAAAGATCACCGGGTATTTGAGGAAAGATAAATTTTAGAATTGGCTTTTTAATATCTACAAAAACCCCGCTAGAATTTTGATTGGGATTTCTTAGAATTAATTTTTCAATCAAATTAAGGATAACTGACACTTTAACTCTATTGAGCCTTCTAATCCAGGAACACGGTGTATCTCTCAATTTAAGTTATTGTTATTTCTCCTATCAGTCTTTTGCAGTTTTCATACAGATACAACATAGTTTTTCTTTAGATTTACATCAACATGTTTAATTTGTTATGGTATCATAAACGGCACTGTTTTTATAATTGCATATTTCAAATTTATTATATAAAGGATTTTTGAGTTTTGACATTGTACCTTACAATCTGTATAAACTCTTTTCTTAGTGCTATAAACTTTTTTGTACATTTTTTGAGACTTTCTACGCAGACAACCATGTCATATGCAAATAGTTTGATTTTCTTTTTTCTGATCTGCATCCTTTTTATTACCTTTCTTAACTTATTATATTGGATTTTGTAGGACAATATTAAATATGAGTAGTGGAAAATGACACTCATGACTTGTTCTAGAACTTAGAGGGAAAACGTCTAGTGTTTTACTACTACATATGATGTTTTATGTAGGCTTTTGGAGATGACCCGTATTAGGATAAGTCCCTTTCCATTCCTAGTTTTCTAGAAGTTTATATCATAAATGGATATTAAATTTTGTTAAATGCTTTTTTTTTTGTCTTGGTGAAAAATGTATATTTAGATTCAACCAACTGAACTCAGTTTTAATAATTCCAATTGTGTTGGCTATATCCAAGGCCTCATAGTCAGGAGCAAGTCAAATGAATGTCTTCTTCTCTCCATCAGGCCTGATCAAGGTGTTGGCACTGGTCATGTCAATGTCATAGAACTTTTTCACAGCCTGTTTGATCTGGTACTTGTTGGCCTTGACATCCAAAATAAACACAAGTGTGTTGTTGTTGTCCTTCTTCTTCATGGCCAACTCAGTGGTCAAGGAAAATTGCTGATGGCATAGTGGTCAAGCTTCTTTCTCCTGGGGACAAACTTCCAAAAATATGTGGGCTGCCTCCAAATCCAAAGTATTTTGGGTGACTGGAAGATGGGTGACATGTGGACCTTCTCTTTTTGTGTGTCTATAGACACCTTTCAGTACTGCCTTCTTGGCTTTCAAAGCCTTTGGTTTGGCTCTGTCCACTGGGATCTCTGACCTTGAGGGACACCAATCTGATGCCAGTAGGAGTGCTCCTGTATAGGGTATCTGACAACCCCTGTTGGAGGGTCTTACCCAGTTGGGTGGCGAAGGGAACAGAACCCATTTAACAGCACACTTCGGCTGTCCCTTGGTGGAGGAGGTGTGCTATGCTGAGGGGAATCCCATTCGTCTGGGCTGCCCAGATTCCTCAGAACTAGCAGGAGGAAAGACTAAGTCTGCTGGTCCATGGAGATTATGGCCACCCCTTCCCCTAGGGGCTCAGGGAGATCAGAGTTCTGTCCCTGAGCCCCTGGCTGGAGTTGTTGGAGTTCCTGCAGGGAGGCCCCACCTGGTGAGGAGAGATGGGTAAGGGTCAGGCCTGAAGAGGCACTCTGGCTGAAGTCTGCCACAGCTGGTGTGTTGGGCTGTGGGGAATACCACTTGAGACCAAACTGTCCAGCCTCCCTGGCTCCAGCAGAGGAAAAGTGCAGCCTAGAGCTATAGAGATGGCTGCTGCCCTTCCCCTGCTCTTGGATCTTAGTGTGTTAGGAAGCTAACAGTCCCAGTGTTGGCTGCCACCCCTCCCCCAAGGAGTTCAGAGAGCTTAGACATCAGCTTAAGCAGATTCTAGCTGAGTGGCTATTGAGAATCTGCGTGGCTCTGTGGTTTGGACCCCAGGCCTCAGTGGTGTGGGCTCATGAGTGGAATCTTCCAATCCTTGGGTTGCACAGTTCCATGGAAACAGCACGGTTTCCCGGGCTGGGTAGCATGCTCACTCACCACCTCCCTTGGCTGGGGGATGGGGGCTCCCCTGCCCCATGTGGCTCTCAGGTGGGCTGTCATACCACACTGCTCTTCCTTCTCCGTGGGTCATGCCAGCCGCCTAGTCGGTCCTGATAACAGAAACCTGGACACTTCGGTTGCCAGTGCAGGATTCGCCCACTGTTTGGGTTCTTTTGGATGGGAGCCTCTTATCACTGCTGCTTCTAGCCGACCATCTTGGCCCACAGCTGTTGTCCTTGCTTCAAATTCACTGATGCTTCTTCCCTCCAGGCTGAACCTATAATGAGGCTTTTGAAGGAATTATTCATTTCTGTCTCATATTTTTCATTACTAGTGTTTCTTTCTCTGGGGGGGCGGAACGGAGTCTGGCTCTGTCACCCAGGCTGGAGTGCAGTGGCGCTATCTCGGCTCGCTGCAAGCTCCGCCTCCCAGGTTCACGCCATTCTCCTGCCTCTCCTCCTGTGTAGCTAGGACTACAGGCGCCCGCCACCACGCCCGGCTAACTTTTTTTTTTTTTTTTTTTTTTTTTTTTGTATTTTTAGTAGAGACGGGGTTTCACCGTGTTAGTCAGGATGGTCTTGATCTCCTGACCTCGTGATCCTCCCGTCTGGGCTCCCAAAGTGCTGGGATAACAAGTGTGGGCCACCGCGCCCGGCTAGTGTTTCAATTTGACTCATTTTTATAGTTTTTACCTCTTTGCTGATATTACCCATACAATCTTGCATGTTGTCCACATTTTTCCATTAGCATCTTTACTATATGAATCACAGTTAAATTCCCTGTCAAATACTTTCAACATCTGTGTCATATCTGAGTTTTATTCTAATTAATCCTTGCTCATCTTATTGTGTTACTTCCTGCCTTCTCATATGTCACATGGTTTTTTTGCTGAAAGCTGGATTTTGGTGTCCCATTTGTGTCCAACTCAAGTGAGTGCTCACATCTTCACTCTCTCTGTAGGCACCGTCTCTCTTTATATTTTCAGCCAATTGCTTGTCCTGCATCCAATGGATTTTAAAAGAAAGTTGCAAACTTGAAGTCTGACTGCTTTTCCTTGTTGTACTCAAGTGTGTATAGATATTTTACTTTATTAAAATTTAAATAAAAAGATTCTTATTATTACTAATATCCATGAAATATACATCACTTTGACAAAAATTAAAAAGTGTTGCTTAGTCTATGAATTAACAAGATTCTTATTCACTGTAAATGGGAGTATGATTTGGTAAAATAACTCTGGAGAGCAATTGGCTATATTCATTAAAGTTGCAAAAGCATATACCCTTTGATCTGGCAATTCCAGTTCTATATAAACTTCACTACTTCTTACATGTGCAAAAGAATGCATTTATCATTTTGTAAAAGCCATTGAATGCATTTATCATTTTGTAAAAGTCATTGATAATGACCATCAACAAAGAAATCAAGTTTTTTTAATATAATGGAATACTATACATAAATTACAATGAATGAACTAATTTACATGCATTAAAATAGATAAATCGTAAAAACAATGTTCAGTGAAATTAGCAGGTTGTGAAAGGATTTGTATAATATACCATATTTATAAAATAGGAAAGCATCCAAAATAATTTTTTGTATTATTATTATCTCATGCCTATGTTTTAAAAAGTATAGAGACATGCCTGATGATGTGTCCTACCAGCTACAGGACAGTGATAACCTCTGGTGAGAAACAAAGGGAGGGAGGGGAAAATTAGGAGGAGTGATTTATTTATATCTGAATGTTTTACTTTTTAAAAATTCGATATAAAGAAACATCAGGTAAATATGGATTATTGGCACATGGATATGTCCTATATAGTTTTATGTATATTTACAATACTTCATAATTAAACATTTTAAAGGAATTCATTTTATATTATTTCTACATGAATTGTTCTGGCCTAATTAGAGATAGTTTCTTTCAAACCACTTGGACCTACCTCAGGAAAAAAAATCCATACCAGCTATTTTTCAAACAGGTTAGTAAGAATAAAAGGGGAAAATATAAAAGTCTCACTAGCGTACAAAATTCTTCATTGGGGCAGGTGTCTCCCATCAGGTACCAATTATCTGGGAGGTAACGTTAGTCCTCAGCTTTTTTGAAGTTCACTATCAGGTGTCTCCCCTGTGAATGTTTGCAATTGTTACTCTAAGTGGTGGAGTGACAGTTTTGGTTCTACATTACCTTCTGCTAGTGACGTCCTTAGGCATCTATAACTTTTAAGTTGCTATTGCATCCAGGTAAATTTGGAGAGATTTAAAGTTGATAAAGACATACATACTGGATTTATATTTTAATTATGCTATTTTTCAAACATCTCATCATAGTGCATGTTCCTAACACTAGACTTTAGGTAACAGTATATTTTGGGATATGATGAAATGCAAAGATGCAATGGGAATCAAGAGTTATATTTAAAAGGCTTTTGCACAGGACTTTTAAGTAGCCTGCAGAACTGCAAGCACATGGGTAAATTTCCTTTCATATGTGAAAACCTCATTTCTCAGTTCATATGAATCCTTAACATCTCTGTTTGATCATATGGGTATGCAGTTCCATCATAAACTAGCTACATGTCCCTAAATGCCTCTTGGGAGGATATACAGTGACATTACATTATAGGGATTTAACATGAGAGTATAAAATGATGTAAATTAGTGCTGTGGCTAAGATGTATTCCCATTAAAATCATTACAAAAAAGAGATATTGGCCGGGCGCGGTGGCTCAAGCCTGTAATCCCAGCACTTTGGGAGGCCGAGACGGGCGGATCACGAGGTCAGGAGTTCGAGACCATCCTGTCTAACACGGTGAAACTCCATCTCTACTAAAAAATACAAAAAAAAAAAAAAACTAGCCGGGCGAGGTGGCGGGCGCCTGTAGTCCCGGCTACTCGGGAGGCTGAGGCAGGAGAATGGCGTAAAAACCCGGGAAGCAGAGCTTGCAGTGAGCTGAGATCCGGCCACTGCACTCCAGCCTGGGCGACACAGCGAGACTCCGTCTCAAAAAAAAAAAAAAAAAAAAAAAAAAAAAAAAAAGAGATATTTAGAATTAATATTTGTTCCTTTCAAATGCATGAATTTAATGAATATGCTTACAAATATACAATGTCTTTTTGATAACTATTGGTACAAATAAGGGTCAGGGTAATAAACCTGAGTGAGGATGGAGAATCAGGCATGGAATGGCTATGTACAGCTGAAGATTCCACTTCCATCTCCTTATTTCCATATTTACATAGAGGAATCTTAAAAGTTTCTAGGCAAGCTTTACAACTGTCTCAAGAAAAACAAAAAAACATCAGAACAGTTTATGGCCCCAAATTGCTTCTGATCATCTTAATTTTGAAATCTTATATTCCATTACTTAGTACACAGGCAAGTAGAACTTCTTGTAAATATTTCAATCTTGCTGATTTGGGAAAATCAAAAAATTTAATATAATCTTTTATTAACATAGAAAGTTAGCATTTTAATCAGTATAAAACAGTAATGCAATGTAATAAAGAACAATCAAGTTGAAATAAACACCTTCAGTATTCAGTTTTTACTCAAAGTACTTGCTGAGGTATAGTGCTGAAGTCTGAATGATTTTTTCATTAAATGTGTTCCCAATTCTGAGTGAACATGAAACAGAAAGTATACAATTAAAACTATTATCTATTGTTGCGTGTATCAAATTCCAACACAGTAGAGATATGCCTATACAGAAAAAGAAGTATTTATTATCTACAATAATCAAATTAATTGAAAATTTCCAGATCTCTATTTCTTTGTCTCTCCTCTCTGTATATACAATTTGAGGAATGATAGAGCACCCCATAAACAGGCTCTCAACAAGTCTATTTTTATCTAGGGAATTGATTCATACATTAATTTTGAATGTATTTTACAGGAAGAAAGCTAGACTGAGCTATAACACTATAAGCTTTTACCTGCTTTTAGCATGTTAGTGCATTTGGCATGTTGTGCATTCTCTCATTTCTGCAGCCCTAGGTGATAAAACAAAAATTGGCCAGTCATTGATGAAGTTTTTTATGGATTTTCTGCTAGTGTGTCTCTCACTAAGAGAGACACTTTGGAAGATAGTTATCAGACACAGTCCTGATGCCCCAAGGCTTACTACATTGACACAAAAGTGACCTTTCTATGCCATTCAAAGACTTTTCCAGAAAGATCAAACCACCTGAACAAGTGGGGAGAATAGTTCTGACCTTGAACAATGTCAAGTTGTAATCATTACTCTCAGCACTACTACATATCAATGGAAGGTTTTATTATCCGTGGTCATCAAATCTACTTTTTCTGAATTTCTTTGGGGTGACTGATACATAATTTCTGCACTGCAAAGCTAACTTTATCTACTTATTGAGTCAACTAAATGGAAAGTGAATCATATATTGTGTTACTACACTTCTTTAGGTACTTTGCAAGTATTATTCATTTAATTCTCACAACAAATATGAATTAATTTGAATATCCTTATTCTGTGAAATACTTAGAGAAGCCTAAGACCCCTTCTGACTGCTAAAAAGTGGGATTCAAAGCCAGGTATCTTAATGCCAAAGTTCATTCATATTCTAATTCTTTTATATTCCCATATAAGGGCCAAGTCATAATTTGGAAGAATTGTGATCATTGACTTTTAATTTTGAAAAAAATATGTGTTTATAACATTTACTGAGCACTTGTTACAAGTCACACAGTCTTCTGAAAACTCTGGATGAGTCCCCTCATTTGATCCTCATGAAAACCTTGTAAGCATTGCAATTGCTCTCACACTGCGTATCAAGAAACTAACAGTTAAAGAGGACCAGTAAATCACCCAGGGTCGAGAGTTAAAGAAGGCTTCAAGTTTACATGCTGTTGGATTAAGGAGCCCAAATTCTTAGTAACTGGATGAAACTGAAATCAGGAATGATATTACAAAACCATCACACTTTTGATCCATTGTTTTCATATTCATATATTTACCTATTTTATAATTATCACTTTATACAAGACATTATGCCATGGTCTGGGTTCACAAAGAGAAATAACTGAAATATCTATGTTCTAAGAATCTGTGTTCTACCAAAAGAAATAGTAAATACTGATTACAATGTTCTTTGACAGACATATACAGAGATTAATTATGGGAGGGCATCTAATACAGAATGAGGGAATATAGAAATATGATCTGAGTCAGAGACATAGCAGGCATTTATTCATAACACCTCTTTGTAAAAATGTAATACATATTACATGCTTATAATATTCATATTATCTTTCTTCTAGACTTTTGATTTAATATTAAGAAAGAAAACATTTGCAATATAAACTTTGTCTAGATATACTGACAAATCTAGCTAAATTATTAGCCTGTTCTCACACTCCTCATGAAAAAATCATTAAAGTTTTCTTTTACTCTATTGAATAATGTGATATTTTATTCTGAGCTGGATGAGAGGGAGCTGTCAGTTTGTTCTTCTCTAGAGAATGCACTTGATTTGATGCCCTAGATTGGGAATTGAGAAATCCAATATACTTGGACATTTCAGTTCAGAAAATACCTGGCTAAACAGTTCTCTTTGCTCCTGTTGCAATGATTGAAACATTGGCCTTTATTATGAGCAATAACCTGGGCAACGTGGCAAAAGGGTGCATCAATGCATTAGGATAACAACCTTTTGGCATCTTGAACTGTCAGGTTTAATCCTTAAGGAGAATGATATAGGGAAGAAAAATAGGCCTTTTATTAAATAATACAAACCGAAGTGGTTGACCTCTTAGTGATTAACTGGGTTTACACACAGGAGTAGTATGGGACTGGACCAAAAAATACTGGGTTGGTCTGATTTTCCTGGGGCAGGTAGATGGTGAACAAGCTCTGTGTCTGCCAGCCTTACCCAGAGTGACTCATAACTACTGACTCTTAGTTTCTTCCTTATCAGTTATGGTCATGTAGCATCCTTTATAAAGTTTCCCACATACTTGGCATATTTCTGTACTACTACCTTTTAGAGCCTTGCTGTTATCTTACTGTGTGCATATTTTCTTCCCTTCATTCACTGAATCCCTCCCTTCAGTCAGTTACTGGGACACAGAATAATGTTTCACTATGAATTAAAAGGGCAGTTTTCTGCTGGCATAACAATAAATCAGTTTAACATTTTTCCACCCTAGTAAGATGGTCCAGCATTAAAGACAGGTCATTATAGTGAGTATAAAGAGAAAATGATCTCCACTTCTTTGAGAACTTACCACTTACGTGTTGTTTGCTCAAACTCTGGCACTTCAGGAATGACAGTCAAAGTGTTTCTGAAACCATAAGATATAAAAATGTCTAGGACTTTATTTTTTTATCTGTTGCATTAAAAAATTAATTAAATGGAATCAATTCCTTGACAGATGCAATCTGCCAAAACTCACACAAAAAGCAATAGACACTCTGAATAGGCCTATATTTGTTAAATAAATTGAATCAATCACTAATAGCCTTCCAAAACAGAAAGTACCAGGCCCAGATAAGTTTGCGGATAATTCTATCAAAATGTAAGAAATAAATGATATCAATTTTCTACTCTATTTTCCAGAAATTATAAGCTGAAGGAATACTCTATAGCCCATTCTATCAGGCAGGCATTACACTACTACCAAAGCTTGACAAAGACATTACAAGAAAACAAAATGACTAGCAAATCAAATCCAAAGATATATCAAAAGAATTATACACCACAACTAAGTAGAATTTATTCCAGGTATGTAAGACTTGCTCAACATTTGAAAATCAATTAACGTAATTCCTTACATCAACAGGGTACAGAAAAAATATCACATGACCCCATCAATGGATGCAGAAAAACATTTGACAAAAACCAACATCCACTCATGATAAAAACTCCCAGTAAATTAGGAGTAGAGGAGAAGTTCTTTAACTTGATAAAGGAATATCCACAAAAAAATCTATAGCAAACGCCATGCTTAAGAGTGAACAACTCAAAGCTTTACTACTAAGATCAGGAATAAGGCAAGCATGGGGCATCTCACCACTCCTTTTCAACATTGTATTGGAAGTCCAGCTAAGAAAACAAGACAAAAAAGAAAACAAAAGGTAAATAGATTATAAAGGAGGAAATTAAACTGTCTTCGTTCACAGACGACATGATTGTCTATGTAGGAAATATGAAAGAGTTGACAAAAAATACTTTGAAACTAATAAGAGATTATAGCAAGTTTGCAGAATCCATGACTAGTGTGTAAAACCCAATCACTTTCCTATATGCCAGTAATGAACAAGCGAAATTTGAAATAAAAAAAAATTACATTAGCATCCCCAAAACATGAAAACTTAAGTAGAAATCTAATAAAATATGAATATGATCTATATAAGAAAAACCACAAAACATTGATGACAGAACCCAAAGAACTACTAAATAAATGGAGAGATGTTCCACTTATGGATCATGTATAGAAAGACTCAATATTGTCAAGATGTTAGTTCTTCCTAAGTTGATCTATAGAATCAATACATCCCAATCAAAATCCCAGCAAGTTATTTTGTGGATATCAACAAATTGATTCTAAAGTTTATATAGAGAGGCAAAAGATCCAGAATAGCCAGTACAATATTGAAAGAGAAGAACAAAGTTGGCAGATTGACATTCTTCAACTTCAAGACGTACTACAAAGCTACAGTCATTAAAACAGTGTAGTACTGATGAAAGAACAGGCAAAAAGATCAATGGAACAGAATAAAGAGCTCAGAAATAGACTGTTGTAAATATAGTCAACAGGTCTTTGACAGAGTAAAGGCAATACAATGAAGAGAAGATAGCATTTTCAACAAATGGTGCTGGGACAACTGAACATTTACATGCAAATATATGATTTTAGATGCAGACCTTACAACCTTTACAAAAATTAACTCAAAGGATCACAGAACTAAATGTAAAATGAAAAACTAAATGTAAAATGTAAAATGAAAAACTATTAAACTGCTAGAAGATAATACAGAAGAAAATCTAAATGACTTTGGGATTGGTGATTACAATGATTCTTAGAATAACACTGAAGACATAATCCGTGAGAGAAAGGATTATGAGACGGAGCCTTATTAAAATTAAGATTTTCTGCTGTGTAAAAGACATGGTCAAAAGAATAAAAACAGGCAAACTGGAAGAAAATATCTGGAAAAGACATAAACTGATAAAGAAGCATTATCCAAAATATACAGAGAACTCTTAAAACTCAACAATAAGAAAACAAAGAACTCAATTAAAAAAATAAGCTAAAGGCTTTAACAGGCACCTCACTTAAGAAGATATGGCCGGGTGCGGTGGCTCACACCTGTAATCCCAGCACTTTGGGAGGCTGAGCGGGGGTGGATCATGAGGTCACGAAATCAAGACCATCCTGGCTAACACTGTGAAACCCTGTCTCTACTAAAAATACAAAAAATTAGTGGGGCGTGGTGGCAGGTGCCTGTGGTCAGCTACTCGGGAGGCTGAGGCAGGGGAATGGCGTGAACCGGGAGGCGGAGCTCGCAGTGAGCTGAGATCACACCACTGCACTCCAGCCTGGGCGACAGAGCGAGGCTCTGTCTCAAAAAAAAAAAAAGAAAAAAAAGAAAAAGAAGATATACAAATGGCAAATAAGCATATCAAGAAAAGTTTTAACATTATATGTCATCAGGGAAATGCAAATAAAAACAGTAATAAGATATTGTTATATACCTATTAGAATAGCCATAATCCAGAACGCTAATACAAACAAATATTGCTAAGAATGTGGAACAACCGGAACTCTCATTCTTTACTGGTAGTAATGCAAAGTGTTATAGCTGCCTTAAAAGACAGTTTGGCAGCTTCTTAAAAAACTAAACATACTCTTATCATATGATGCAGTAATCACACTCCTTAGTATTTACTGAAAAAAGTTGAAAACTGATGTGCACACAAAATCTTGCCCATGATATTTATGACAGCTTTATTTATAATTGCCCAACTTAAGAGGCAACCAAGATATCCTTCAGTAGGTGAATGGATAAACTGTGGTACATTCAGACAATGGAATACTATTCAGCACTAAAAAGAAATGACCTATCAAGCCATGAAAAGACAGGGAGGAAACTTAAATGTATATTACTAAGTGAACAAGGCCAATTTGAAAAGGCTACATGCTGTGTGATCCAACTATCTGACATTCTTGAAAGGTAATGCTTTGGAGGCTATGAAAAGATTAGTGGTTGTCAAGGGCTGGGGGAGAGAAAGATAAATAAGCAGAACATAGAGGACTTTTAGGGCAGTAAAACAACTCTCTATGATTTTAAAATAGTAGATTTGTGTCATTAGACATTTGTCCAAACCCACAGACTGTACAACACCAAGAGTGAACCCTAATGTAAACTATCGACTCTGACTGGTGATGATGTGTCAATGTAGGTTCATCAATTATAACAAATATATTACTCTGTTGGGAAATGTTGATCTGGGAGAGGCTATGCATGTTCTAGGGCAGGGGGTATAATGGAAATCTTTATACATTCTGCCTAATTTTGCTGAGGACATAAAGCTGCTCTAGAAAATGGTCTAATAAAAAATTCAGATGGAACTTAGCCTTTTCCTTATTTGTGTAGTTCATAATCACTTGTTTTCTAGACAAATTAACTCAAAAATGAGAGTAAAAAACATACATGCTACTTACTTCAAGTAGCTCTAGTAACTAAAGGTGCACATACCAACTAACCATTTTAAATTTATTCAGAATGTTTTCTATTTCCTCATTCTAAGATTATAGATACACTAACATTAGATAGAGCTTACTCAGTTTTTCTGAGAAAATTTTCTTAAGAGAATAAAGTCTATCTTCCATAAAACCTACAAATAATCAGAAATACTTAATTTTCTGTTAATTTTTAACAGAAGATTGCAAAATTGGAGCAGTACTTTTTGCCATAGGACTATCTTTTTCTTTGATATTAGGAAAATTAAATCAGAATATTTTCTCATTCTGCTTCAGAATGTAAATGGGAACTTAAAAAGTGAGGTATATGAATAGGTCATTTCTTCTTAACTTGCGTGGCATAATCATCATTAATATCAACCCTCTTGTTCATGTACATTGAGGCTTGCACTATTTTTGTTGGATATACTTCCTCAGGCCAACCAGCTCCACCATGGTTGAGGTAATATTAATTAGAAACTTGACAATGCATAGCCAGGCACAGTGGCTCACATCTGTAATCCTTGAACTTTGGGAAGCCAAGGTGGGTGGATCACCTGAAGTCAGGAGTCTCTACTAGAGACTCTACTAAAACCCCGTCTCTACTAGAAATACAAAAACCAGCTGGATGTGGTGGCAGATGCCTGTAATCCCAGCTACTAGAGGGGTTGAGATAGGAGAATCACTTGAACCCAGGAGATGGAGGTTGCAGTGAGCCGAAAGCATACCACTGTACTCCAGCCTGGGCAACAGACCGCAACTCGATCTCAAAAAAAAAAAAAAAAAAAAAAAAAAAAGAAAGAAAAAAACTGACAATGCATAAATAAAATTGAATGATACTATGATACATGCAGCTATAAAAGCACTTACTAACACGTTTCTGAAAAGATATCTTGTAATTCTGGTACAAGAAAGAAAGCTTCCAACACTTATTTTATATATCTCTTAATTTTGATCCTTTCCATTTATTTTTAAAATAAACTTTTTTGACTCTCAAAGAAATGCATGGTAATAATGGAAAAGTTGGATGACAATTAGAAGAAAATAAGTATGATTCAACCACTCCTAGACTACATGTGCTAATAACCAGAGAAGCGAGAGGAAAGACTATACCTCGGGAAGAGTGA
This sequence comes from Macaca fascicularis, assembly GCF_037993035.2. Classification (NCBI taxonomy): domain Eukaryota; kingdom Metazoa; phylum Chordata; class Mammalia; order Primates; family Cercopithecidae; genus Macaca; species Macaca fascicularis. The sequence goes on along the minus strand of NC_088386.1, from coordinate 48,849,027 downwards.
GGCGAGGAAGAGAATGCCAGTACAACAGTACAGAAAGGACCTTCAGCCCAGTGCTAGAGTGCTCATGAAGCAATTGGGCTTTAAATTTTTTGAGATGATTGTTTTTCAGTTAAATGTTTTGTCCAAATCTCTTATATTTCAAAAGAAGAATTAGGGATTTTTAGTTCTTTTATTTAATTGGACTCTGTGGTTAATCACCTCCCTCCAGTGCTGAAGGGAGATGGTTTGCATGGGATTCGAGCCAAGGAAGTTGGTAAAAAGAGAAATGCCCTGCATCTACAGAGTGCTTCTTTGACAAGACTTACTGGGTTTTCTTTGTGTGGAGCACTGTGACAGGTAAAACTTCCTTACCTAGGAGTTGGATTAAGGCAAATTTAGAAGTGATTCCACATTGGCAGTATACAAGAGCAAAGAGCTCTGAGTGTTTTCTCAGAAATGCAGCCTGATTCTCAACATCATTTCTGGAACTCTGCCACCATCTTTAAGAGCTGTCATTTAAAACTTATCTTCCTCTTCCTGTAGGCAGGATAAATGACAGCTACTAATTCCAAGCACTGTCTTGAATACTCTCTCTGTTGAAGCCATCATGATGCAAATTTCTCTAGTCAATGGATTATTTTGAAATCTGTAGACATATTGTCTTAATAACACCAGGCACTGTAGGATAGAAAAAAACGATAAAGTTGAGTGATTGCATCAACAAAGCTTGCATGCCCATCATGTAATCAAATGCATCCTTTATCCTCTCTGACTAATTGGAGGCATCTTTATTCAGATTTTTTCAAAAGAAAATTCACAGTTCACAGAACTTAGGCTTTGGGTTTTGTTTTTTTTTCCCCACTCTCACTCTGAAGTGATACTCTTAAGAAGGGATGAGCTACTGTTAGGAAGTCAACAACCTATAAATGCTTGACCCATGAAGCTCCATCTTTTTCCTGACAGTCCATTAGGTGGAATCTAAGACACAGGAGTTTAAAATGTACTTGTCATAGTTAATGCACTGTCTGTAATGGTGGCCTGAAACACTTGTAGTTTTAAGATAATGTTTTGTCATTCTCTAGAAATAACTATAATACATTTATTGGAGCCATACACAATGGAAGCTTCAAAAGGATGTCAGACTGTCTCAGATCCCTGTCCTCAGAGGCAAGCTCAAATCCCCCAAGCTCTGTGATGCTGGCTCTCACCTGATGTGGAAGATTGCCATGTGCTGGGGACAGGGCAACAATTAAATCCCAATGCTTTTAGCTGCAGTGATTTGTTCAGAAATTAAGAGTGCTTTTACTTCTATTTTGTTAAAATGAGCTTTACATATATGAATTTTAATGAATTTCTTCCAAAATCTCAAAACACACAGACTCCATCCATTGCATTTCTAAGGCAGGCACCTGTGAGAACTGGGAGATTCTATATGTTTTGGAAAAATATATTATTTTCTATCAATAATTTTCTATATCATGCTTTGGTTAGAAACATTTATCCTACAGAATTAATGTGCCACATTGTTAAAAACAAACTTTTCAAGAGGAACAAAGCTTGTCATTATCTAAAGAGAAAATGGGGAAGCTTTATGAATACAAATTAATTTCTGGGTGCAACTGCTCTCAAAATGAAATGAATTCACAAAGTATGCCTTAGAATTCATCATCTGAAGGTACCTAGGTTGGTTTACATATTAATCCACTTCCCTGCATCTCCCTTTGTGACCTAGCAGGCTTTAGTTATGCACAATGGCATAGAGACAGGCTGCTGAAAGGTCTGTTCTTTTAAAATGTCACTCCACACTGTGGAATATGTTTTATTAAGGGTAATGGGAAACGTGCACGTCCGGTGGTGAATTTGCTTTTCTTTCCTCAGATGAAATTTGAACACAGGCATAATAGGGAAATTTGTTGTTAAATTATAAGAGCAGAGTGAGCTGGAGCTGGGAGTCAGCCTCCACTCTAAACAGAGGACACCCTCCTTTCCAAATTCACAGGGAGGTTGACCATTACACTCTAGGGTGGCCACTGTCTGTGACCAAGAATCACAGGGTCAAGATTGAGCACTGCTTCAGAAAAACCGAATTAACAAGCTAGGGAGGAAAGTTTCCAAGTTACCAAAAAGAAAACCCCTTTTTAAAAGCAATAATAATGATGCATTAACATGACTAATTTTACATGCTTTCATATAGATAATAATATGCAGGCAAAATCATTTGATTGAAAGCATAATGATTACTAAGAGTAAAACTCTGAAATAGCATGGATTACCTAAAAGGTGGGTGCTAGACTTTCTACCCAGCATTAGACCGTATAATGATTCTTCTTATCTTAGTAAAAGCCTTACTTTCACTAAGTAGTTTTTGATACCTAATGAACATGTATGACTTCTATTTCCTCTACTAAATTACCATGATTTCTAGAATACTAGGCTTTGGCATCCTACATAACTGTGATGGATTCCACACTCTGTTGTTAGTACTAAAGTGCCACCTTCATGGGTGTATGGCTTTATGTAATTTCATAAACTTCAGTTTTTTTAAATGAACCCCTCTGAAGGCATGGCTCAGAAGAGGATCCTGTGTTTGGGTTTTAATGTTTTACAGTTGCTGTCTTGAAATTCATCATAAAGTTATCTTTGGATTTGTGACTTAAGTGAAGTCTGATAAGACAATGGCACGTGCACCAAAGATTTGGAGCCTCAGTGCAGGTGTAGTCCTACCTCCCACAATCTCCACATCTCCCTAGAACTGATTCTCAGCTGCCTGTTCCCTCTTCCCCTGCTAACCAAATCTTACCTAGGTTTTCCCTCCTATCCCTGCCTTGTGGCCACTGCTATTTTCCGCCCCTGGAGAGGCTTGGGCAGGCTAAGGCCAGTTTGGGCTTTTATGTCCAATGCAATAAGCTTTAGGGCAGGGCTCCAGGTTCTGGGCACCTATTAGAGTATACATGTATCACTTGAGTATCCTTATGCCCAAGCCCGGGCAATATTCAACAGCAAATAAAAACACTATGACAACTTGAGAGAAAGACACTGATAAAGAAAAGGAAAAGATGTTGTTTGCTTTTTGAGTAAGGGAGGGGTCCACATTTTTTATCTCGCACGTGACCCCACAAATTATGTAGCCAGCCCTATTGGTATGATCTTGTACAAATTATGAAACCTTTATAAGTCTCAGTTTCCTCATCTGGAAAACGGGAATTATAATGACACCTATGACGTAGAATTATAATGGGAATTCAATTTTTTAAAAAATGCATATAAACAGTTTAACATAGAACCTGGTACACTGTAGAGGACTGAAAACATTTATTATTCATTTCAAAAGTTATGAAATAAATAAGAATATACTTTGATTTCACATACTTATGTAGACAACAGAGAAGAAACTTGTAATTTAGTGTATCTCAGGAAATCCAGGGTCTATATTAAGAACACTTTGGATCATAATTTCTCAAAGTTAAACATACCAAATTAAAATGAATGTTTTCAGGTAAGACCTTGGCATGTAAAGAAAAACCAAGAGAATCTTCCATTAAAAAAAAAAATTGTAAAATGTTGAAAACATCCACATGGAGAGAACTTTTGGCACAAAGTCTATGGATTTAGGGTGTTCAACCCCAAAGACTGTCTGTGCAGCCCTTGGTTACAATGACTACTTCATTATCTACGATTAGAAGACACCAAAGGAAGGTGTTCCAGCCTGTACTGTAACTAGTCTCTAAAAGCAATTTATACAGAGAAAATGAACAGTGGAGGAGAGGTTAAAGAAAAAGAAGGCCATACAAGATTTGGTAACTTCCACGTAGAAAAGCAAAGTGTTCACTTTAAAGTTTTGTGGGAGGCTGGGCATTATGATTCATGCTGTAATCTCAGCACTTTGGGAGACTGAAGGAGCAAATCGCTGGAGCTCTGGAGTTCAAGACCAAGATGGACAACATGGCAAAACCCAAAAAATTAAAATTAAAATAAAAAAATTAGCCTGGCTTGGGGAGGCGGAGGTTGCAGTGAGCCGAGATCGCGCCACTGCACTCCAGCCTGGGCGACAGAGCAAAACTCCGTCTCACAAAACAAACATACAAACAAACAAACAAATTAGCTGGGCTTCGTGGTGCATTGCCTATAGTCCCAGCTACTCAGGAGGCTGAGGTGAGAGGATCACCTGAGCCCAGGAAGTTGAAGCTGCAGTGAGCTGTGATTGTGCCACTGCACTCCAGCCTGAGCCACAAGGCAAAACCCTGTCTCAAAAAACAAACAAACAAACAAACAAAAAAAAAAACAGACAGAAATGGGAGGGCACATGGGGGTAAGGGGCAGGGTATGGAATTAATCTGTTAAGTCTAAGTATGCCCCCTACTGAATCTCAGAAGTCATTTCATACTCTATCTCATCCTGAGTATTTCCTTATTTAAAACAAAACTACTTTGCCCCTCAAGAGAACACATACTCTTCAGAGGCATTCAGAATAAACCAGACCCTCAGGCAAGACATTCTTCTGCAGCAAAATCAGGGCAACCACTGGTTGGTGGAGCTCTAGGTTCTCCCTGCTTCTTGGCCAGCTGCCCCTTAAGGATACTCTACAGGCAAACTCAAGATGCAATAAGGTTGTGACTCTTTTTTCATTCTCATTCCCACTGTTGCTAGACTACAATAGTCAGAGGATGGAATCAACTATTTCATAATCTCAATTTATACATGAAGTTCATAAAAAATACCTAGTGTGATAAAAGCAAGAAAAACAGAAAGGACTTTGCCCTAGAACACATCTGAGATAAAAAAGAATAAACGTAATATTCAGAAATTATTTTCCCTGAAGTCAAATGAATGTCTTGTTGAAATTCATATCTCCCAGTGTGATGCTTTCAGGTGTATTGATTTTATTTCTGTTATATTTCTGTGCTCTGCCTACTAATTGTAAACACATATCTCTCTTTTAGATTTTTAAGGTCTTGAAATACAAGTATCATTTTTTGTCTCCAGCTTTATTGAGATATGCTTAAGAAATTCAAATTGTATACATTTAATGTGTATAACTTGATGCTTTGATACATGCATACATAGTGAAATGACTACCACAAGTGAGCTAATTAGCATACCCATCACCTCATACTGTTACCATGTTTTGTGTATGGTGAGAACACTTAAGATACACTCTCTTATTAAATTTCAAGTATATAATACACTATTATTATCTATAGTCACATGCTGTACATTTGATCTTCATAGCTTATTCATCCTATATAACTTTTTACTCTTTGACTAACATCTTTCTATTTTCCTCAGCCCCCAGCACCTGACAAACACCAGTATCATCTGCTTTTATGAATTTAACTTTTTGAGATTCCATATATACCCTTCTGTGCCTCACTTGTTTTACTTGGCATAATATCATCGGGATTCATCCATGTTGTCTCAATGGTAGGATTTCCTTTTTTAAAGCTGAATAATATTGTACATATACATACCACATTTTCTTTATGCATTCATCTATCGACAGAGACTTACGTTGTTTTTATATCTTGGCTATTGTGAATAATGCTGCAATGAACATGGCAGTACAAATATCTCTTTGACATACTGATTTCATTTTCTTTGGATATATACCCAGAAGTGGGATTACTGAATCATATGGTAGTTCTATTTTTTATGAAGAATTTCCATACTGCTTTCCTTAAGTCTATACCCATTTACATCCCCATTAACAGTGCACAAGAGTTCCCTCTTCTCCATATCCTTTCCAACACTGGTTATCTTTTGCCTTTTTGATAATAGTCATTCCAGCAGTGTAAGGTGATCTCTCATTGTGGTTTTTATTTGCATTTCTCTGATGGCTAGTGATGTTGAACATATACCCGTCAACCATTTGCATGTCTTTAGAGAAATGTCTCCTCAGGTCCTTCACTCATTCATTCATTCAGATTTAGTAATTGTTAAATTTTTGCTACATTTGATCTCTCTCTCCCTCTCTATCTTCACATACCTCTAAATAATTTAGCACGTATGACACAGAATGAGAGCATTCTTATTTCTTACTTTCATACTTAAGCACATGGCATTACAGTTAGAAAATGTATCATTAAATCAAAAATATGATCTAACATATCTTCCATTTTTAACACCCCCCAATTTTATAATGTCAAGATTTGTATTTTAAACTTTTCTACTGTATTGTGTTCTTTGCAGTAACACATTGCTTTCTATAATCACGAAAAAAGCTGGGGGATGCTTATCTAATATAAAAAAGGTTAAAGAAATTATAGTACAGACATGTGATGGCATACTGTGCCTCAGGAAAGGGGGGGAAAGTTCTGAAGAAATTTAATGACATGAGATAATACTTCTATATATGTTAAGTGAAAAAGGTTGGATAGAGAATTACATTTGAAGTAACTTATACATTGTTCTTTTAACAATCCTGGGTATAATTTTGTAGATGCAGGGTGTTTGGTGTTAGAGATACAAAGAGGAATTAGACATGATTTCTTAGATTTCACTTAGAAATCTTATTGGGAGGGGTGGATAAACCTTTAAACAGATTTTAGAGTAAGATGAGTTAAGTAAGTGGGGAAAATGTGGATATCATGGGAGAGGAAGCTGGCCTAGACAGGATAAGCAGGATAGGAAGGCTCCACAGAGGAAACGTGATGTCCATTATTTTAAAAATATGGAAATGTTATGCAAGAATGAGCTAAATATCCAATCTGTTAGAGGCTATTTTTAGGTGTGGAATTCTATGTATTTTTTACCTTTTATTTTATCTATTTTCTAAGTTTTTAACAATAAACATATTTTTTATAAGCAGAAAAATAATTTCTTGAAGATTTATAACAAATTATTATTTAGGATTTATCTAATATGCATGGTAAGTTGGTTAGTATGCAGAGCACTGAGATAAAACTCTTCTTGATTTTAAAAAACATAGTAATTTTTAAATAACATAATAGCTATTAATTTGTATCACCTTCTTCCATTGTTCAATAATATTTCAGTTAAGAATGTTTTAAAAACATCACCTCTCTGTATGTCCATTTTAACTCACCTTGGTAGATAGATGGTAATATAGAAAAGCACTAGCTCACAACATAATGGGTCTTATTTGGATGCCTTATAATCACACATGACCATTTTTCTGTAATCATAGTTATGGTGCACCAACAGGCAACTAAGTAGTCTAACAAGACCTAAAGTCATTCATCACTCATATTCAACAAATATTGTAGGGACGAACGTTACACATTTTGGAAGGAAACTTTTCATGGAGTTATGTGATCATACACTATGTAGCATGTAGATTTTACTTGCTTTTCGTATTGGTGATTTTTTTTTAGTCTTTCCTCTTTTGCCTTTTCCTTGACATATGTGTAAGACTAATTTTCATAGTTATTAAACCACAAATTACCAAGAAGTCATGTTTAAAGTATTTACAGTCTTCTATGTGTAATGGTGATGTGCAAGTTCAAGGTAATGGAGTGATCTGGGTTATCTGTGAAATCAAAACTGCCAGAGGCAGACTAGGACCTTAGGCAAAAACCAGGGTGAGCATGAAGATGAGACATCTATAATGCTGTCAGTTTAAAAGCAACTAAATCAGAAGATGGAGGGAAGAGAAGGAGGAGGAGGAGGGAGAAAACTGGAAACTTTAATTAATTTCCTCTCCAGTCACTTCTTTACCACCTGTAATGAGTCTGACTCCTCCCCCATATCTTTGTAATGTGTTTGATAAAGTCAAATAGCTCCTTTAAAGATAATATAATTCCATTGAGTTAAGGAGACCTATTTTAATAGCTAGCACTTTGATTCATGTGGTGCTTACAGCTCCCAACATATTGAACACCACTGCTCATTAAGAAACTCTTTAAATTAAAGTCATTTCGTGCAGACAGTGTCTTCTGTTTAGCAAATGCAAACCTATAATTCAGGCTCAACATAATTATAATATTATTCACAAACTAAAAAAAAATGGTAAACATCCAAAAAAGTTAAGCTTATATGTGTCAGATCACTGGACACATAGACCAGAAGAGATATTTTAAATAGATAACAGTCGCCATTTTCATGTGCCTTGCTTTTATTAGGAATGTATGCACTGGCGAGAACCTAGCATTATCTAGAGGCTAATAAGTCAATGCTTCATTGTGTCTGCTCTGCAAATGGCTTTAGGTTTAAACATTTATTTTATTGATAAAAACAAAAGTCTAAACTCCAGAAGTCTAAATTAAATTTAATGACGTATTCTCTTTGCTGAGCCTTTATCTTACCCAGACAGGTTAAAGTGCAAAGGGGAATGATTTGATCTCATTACCTTGCTGCTGCTGGCTGCTAGTGGTTATCACAGATGGTGAGGGTTTTTTTGTATCACAGAGCCCTGCAACCTGAGACCCTGAGCAAGTGCTCCCCACCAACCCGCCCAGCCTCCAGGTGGTCATTTGGGGTAATTAATACCCTGGGGAAAATTCAGCTCCTTAAAAATATAATAGCCTGGTAAGCCTGTCAGGGAAGTGGCCCTTTCCATAACAATTATATTTTTTACCTTTTTCCTGTCAGTATTATAGCACAGTAGGCAAGAGATTTGTTTTCTAACAGAGGGGCCAATTAGAAGGCAAGCATTCTGTGCAGTTTTTCCTACTGGTCATGCTGACAAAACCCAGGTATTCTTTATTGAGACCGTTCAATTTTATTTATCACTTACCACTTTGTGGATTTCCCTGAGAATGGCTTATGCACTTTAAGTGCCTAATTTGCACCACACACAAAAGCTAGCAAGGCTAATCATTGATATGCTGTAAGGAGGAGAATTTGCTTAGTACTTAACAAACAGACTGTAATAGATTCTCCAGTTGCAAAGAGCTAATTGTATCAGGGACAACATTTCCAAATTACAAAGCCGTTATTTTTGAATCCCAACTTGGCATAATATATTAGCCACTGAAGTGTCTTATGAGATGTGAGTAAGGCGTATTAGACATTTGTGAAGGACTATTAGCTAGACCTTTCAGAATGAACCATCCTATGGCAGTAACTCCCATTTATTAAGTGCTCATTACTCCTAGCAAATATTATATAATCTTTATAGAAAATCCAAGCAATAGTTATTATTATCCTTAACTTTGTAAAGAAAGAAATGGAAGATTAAATAATTTGCACAAATTTACAAAGCTGGGTGTGGAATGCAACTAAAACTCAGGTCTTTTCGACAAAATGTTTCTTTCTTTACACTAGTAGTTCTTAAACTTTAGCATGCATGACAGTCACATAGAGGGCTTATTAAGACCCAGATTTCTGAATCAGACCTCAGAGCTTGTGATTCAGTAGGTCTTGGCTAGAACCCAAGAATTTGCATTTCTAACTTGTCATATCTGGATAATGCTGATGTTGCTGATAGAGAACCACACTTTGAGATCCAGCGTTCTCTATCATCCTGTCTCTCCTAAAAAGTACACTGAATTCAGGGAAATTGGCTAATAAATGTCAAAGTTTCAAATGCATTACATTTTAAGAAAGATTCAGTTATAATGAATAGTAGTTAGTAATTTAAAGTGGAGCTGTTTATTATTAAGTCACAAAGACAGACAGTAAGAGAAAAAAGAAAGAAAGGATCTATAAAAGAGTCAGAAAACAATGAACAAAATGGCAATAGTAGGTCCTTATCCCTCAATAATTACTTTAAATATAAATGAATAAACTTCTCCAATTAAAGACATAATGTAGAATTAAGTGAAAAAGAGAATAGAAAAATAATATTAAAAAATCAATAAAACCAAGAGTTGTTTTTCTGAAAGTAGAAACAAAATTAACCAAGAAAAAAGAAGAGAAAATGCAAGTAAATAAAATAATAAATGAATAGAAGACGTTACAACTGATGCCATACAAATACAGAGGATCATAAAAGACTACTATGAACATCTATACTCCAGCAAAGTGAACAACCTAGAAAAAAATGGTTAAATTTCTAGAAACATACAACCTACAGAGACTGAATAATGAAGAAATAGAAAATTTGAACAGACTTATTACTGGTAATGAGACTGAATCAATAATTTAAAAATCCCAAGAAAGGAAAGGACCATATGGCATTTTCTTTCTTATAGACCAAAGCCACAGGACCATATGGCTTCACTGGTGAATTCTATCAAATATTTAAAGAAAAATAAATGCTAATCCTTCTCAAACTCTTCCAAAAAATTAAAGAGAAGGAAATATTTCCAAAACTCATTTTTAAAGTATTACCCTGATACTAAAGTCAGATAAGAACACTGGAAGAAAGGAAATTACTGACCAATATCCATGATGAATATAGATGCAAAAATTCTCAAAAAAATACTAGCAAACTAAATTTAACAGCACATTAAAAGGATTATACACTATGATCAAGTAGAACTTATCTCCAAGATGGAAGAATTATTTAAATATGCAAATCAATAAAAATGAAGAGTGAAGAATAAAAATCCTATGATCATCTCAACAGATGCAGAAAAAGAATTTGAAAAAATTTAACATCTTCCTGTGATAAAAACTCTCAACAAACTAGATATGAAAGAATAAAATAAATGTATCACAATGTTCATATTCAATGGTAAAATCTGAAAACTTTTCCTCTAAGTTCAGGGACAAAACTAGTATGCTCTCACTGTCTCACCCCTTCTTTTTTTTTTTTTTTTTTTTCTGAGACGGAGTCTTGCTCTGTCACCCAGGCTGGAGTGCATTGGCGCAATCTCGGCTCACTGCAATCTCTGCCTCCCGGGTTCAAGCAATTCTCCTGCCTCAGCCTCCTGAGTAGCTGGGATTACAGGCACACACAACTGCACTCAGCTAATTTTTGTATTTTTGGTAGAGAGGGGGTTTCATCATGTTGGCCAGGCTGGTCTCAAACTCCTGACCTTGTGATCCACTTGCCTCTGCCTCCCTAAAGTGCTGAGCCACCTTGTCCGGCCAACTCTCACCACTTCTATTTAATATAGTACTAGAAGTCCTATCCAGAGAAATTAGGCAAAAATAAATAAATAAATAAATAAATAAATAAAGATAAAAAAGGTTTGTAAATCAGAAAAGAAGAAAATGAAGAAGATACCCTGTTCGTGGATTATAATAATTAATATTGTAAAAATGTTTATACTACCCAAAGTAGTCCCTACCAAAAGCAATCCCTACCAAATCACAGTGACCTTTTTCACAGATACAGAAAAAAAAATCCTGAAATTTGAATAAAACTACAAAGGACCCAAAATAGCTAAAGCGATCTTGAGCAAGAAGAACAAAGCTTCAGACACCATATATCCTCTTTCAAATTATATTATAAAGCTACAATGATAAAGATAGTGTGTTACAGGCGTAAAAACAGGCATATAGAACAATGAAATGGAACAAAGAGCCCAGAAATAAATATATACATTTATGGTTAACAGATCTTTGATAAGGATACAAGAACACAAAATGGGGAAGAATAGTCTCTTCAATAACTGGTACTGGAAAAACTGGATATTTACATGCAAAAAATAAAATTAGACCTTTATTTTACAATGTATTCAAAAACATAACTAAAAATAAAGCTTCTTGACGTTGAGTTAGGCAATGATTTTTTTGGATATTACCTCAAAAAATAGGCAACTAACTCAAAAATAGACAAGTGGATTGCTTCAAACTAAAACACCTCTATACAGCAATGCAAACAATCAACGGAGTAAAAAAACAACTTACAGAATAGAAGAATATATTCGTAAACCACACGTCTAATATACAGTTAATATCCAAAATATTTAAGGAACCCAAGCAACTCAATAGTAAGAAAACAAATAACTCAATTTTAAAATTAACAAAGACATGAATAGATATTTCTCCAAAGAAGACACACAAATGATCAACAATTATAAGAAAAAATGCTCAACATCAGTAATAATTAGGTAAATCCAGATTAAAACCACAATGAGATATTGTCTCATACCTGTTAGAATGGCTGTTATCAAAAAGGTAAATGATAAGTGTTGGCAAGAATGTGAAGAAAAAGGAACCCTTGTACGCTGCTGGTGGGAATATAAATTAGCGCAGTCATTGCAGAAAACAGGATGGAAGTTCATCAAAACGTTAAAATTAGAACTATGAGACCCACCAATCCCATTACTGGATATATATCCAAAGGATATGAAATTAGTATGTCAAAGACATATCTGCGTTCTCATGCTTATTCAGCATTATTCAACACAGCCAAGATCAACCTAAGTGTCCATAAACAGATGAATAAAGAAAATGTGGTATACATACAGAGTGGAATGGTATCCAGCCTTAAAAAATGAAATTCTGTCATTTGGACTTCACGTGGATGAACTTGGAGGACACTATGTTAAGTGAAATCAGCCAGGCACAGAAAGACAGATATCACATCATTTTACTTATTTGTGGAATCTAGGAAAGTCAACTTATAGAAACTGAGAATAAAATAAAATGATAATTACCAGAGGCTGAGGGCGAGGGGCAGGATTAAGGAGATGTTGGTCAAAGGACAAAACATTTCAGTTAGACAAGAGAAATAAGTTCAAGAGATCTATTGTACCTTGTGGTGACTGTAGTTAATAACAACATATCATATACTTGAAAATTGCTAAGAGAGTAGATTTCAAGTGTTCTTCCGACCATAAAAAAAAATCATAAATATGTGAGGTAATGCATATGTTAAGTAGCCTAATTTAGCTATTCCACAATGTCTGTTTATATCAAAATATCACATTGTACATCATAAGTATATATCATTTCTGATTGTCAATTAAAATTAAAATAATTGCAGACTTTTTAAAAAATACTTTCAAAATGTGAAAAATGTATGAATTCTGAATTTCCACATACTAAGTTTTAATCCCAGTTTTATCACTTATTAGTTGTATAATCATCAATTAATTTTACTGTTCTATTTTTGTTTTATCTTTTAATTTATATTTTTATATTTTTGTTTTTTAATATATGTTTAGAAACAGGGTCTTGATCTGTCACCCAGGCTGGAGTGCAGTAACATGATCATAGCTCACTGCAGCGTCAATCTTTTGGGCTCAGTTGATCCTCCCTCCTCATCCTCCCGCTGTTTGCCACCATGACGGGCTAATTTTTTTTTTTTTTTGGAGAGATGGGGCCTCAATAAATTGCACAGGGTGGTCTTGAACTCCTGACCTGAAGTGATCCTCCTAAAGTACTGAGATCATAAGTAGTAATAGTAAATATCTCAGAATTGTTTTGATAATGATTGTATGGTATGATCCATTTGAAATATCACAGTTGCTGTTCTATAATAAGTACTTTATAATGGTCAGCCATTATTAATATTATGCATGAAGTTTATCTGCATTTTGTATTATTTAGAATACTATAATTATTTTGTTAGATTAGAATCTCAAAGAATATCCATATTTGAGGTCTCTATTATTAATAAATTGCTTTCCAACTAGGTTAGATCAACTTACATTGCAGCAGCTCTTTCTGCTCAGTCCTGAGGAGGTGTGGGTCACAATGGACAGGGCTGGACCAGGTCTCCCATCACTGTGAATTTTTATTTTGTAAAATTAAGAATAGTGAATTACAGGCTGCATCAATTGATTATCTCATTATGCCTTAACTATACTTACTGTCAAATAAATATTTTTATAGTTTACTGTCATCCCAAAATCTAAGAAACAATGCCAACATTCATTGCACTTGTTGAAAAACAAAAAACAGTAGGATGAGGATTGTCAATTCTTAAATATCCCGTATTTAACAGATTCTGAGTGTTATAGATTTTATACACTGTTTTCCTTGCCTTTTCTGTCTTACTGGTTTTCTGCTTTGGGACAAATATTATTTATTATAATCATTAGTAAAAGGAAAGGAAATTTACTTTTCCCAAAGCAATTTAAAAAAGCATTTAGTAGAGGAGGAGGCAGCTAGAAAAGAATGAGCAATGGTAGAGTTGCTACTTCTTAAGATTCCCACTCATTCTAAGTAAACTATAAATTTCAAGAAATTATATTTCTCAGGCTATTTGTAAATTATGATATCTCAAATAAGCCTATCTTGTCTTAATCACAAATTCTTATTCCTATCCTCATATTTCATATACTTGCTGTATTAGTCCATTTTCATGCTGCTGATAAAGACATACCCAAAACCGGGAAGAAAAAGAGGTTTAACTGCACTTACAGTTCCACTTGGCTGGGGAGACCTCAGAATCACGACGGGAGGTGAAAGGCACTTCTTACATAGTGGCAAGAAAAAAATGAGAAAGAAACAAAAGTAGAAACCCCCAATAAACCCATCAGATCTCACGACACTTAATCGCTACCACAAGAATAGCATGGGAAAGTCTGGCCTCTATGATTCAATTACCTCCCCCTGGGTCCCTCCCACAATATGTGGGAATTCTGGGAGATAAAATTCAAGTTGAGATTTGGGTGGAGACACAGCCAAACCATTTCATTCTACCCCTGGCCCCTTCAAATCTCATGTCCTTGCATTTTAAAAACCGATCATGCCTTCCCAACGGTCCCCCAAAGTCTTAACTCATTTCAGCATTAACTCAAAAATCCACAGTCCAAAGTATCATTTGAGACAAGGCAAGTCTCTTCTGCCTAGGAGCCCATAAAATCAAAAGCAAGCTAGTTACTTCCTAGATACAATGAGGGTACAGATATTGAGTAAATACAGTGGTTCCAAATGGGAGAAATTGGCCAACATGAAGGGGTTACAGGGCCCATGCAAGTCCAAAATCCAGTGGGGCAGTCAAATTTTAAAGCTCCAAAATGATCTCCTTCAACTCCAGGTCTCATATCCAGGTCACGCTGATGCAAGAGGTGGGTTCCCATGGTCTCGGGCAGCTCTGCCCCTGTGGCTTTGCAGGGTACAGCCTCCCTCCTGGCTACTTTCATGGGCTGGCAGTGAGCATCTGCAGCTTTTCCAGGTGCAAAGTGCAAGCTGTTGGTAGATCTACCATTTTGGGGTCTAGAGGAAGATGGCCCTCTTCTCACAGCTCCACTAGGCAGTACCCCAGTAGGAACTTTGTGTGGGGGCTCCCCACCCTACATTTCCCTTCTGCACTGCCCTAGCAGAGGTTCCCCAGGAGGCCCCCACCCCTGCAACAAACTTTTGCCTGGGCATCCAGGCATTATCATACATCTTCTGAAATCTAGGTGGAGGCTCCCAAATCTCAATCCTTGATGTCTGTGCACCTGAAGGCTCAAGATCATATGAAAGATGCCAAGACTTGGGGCTTCCACCCTCTGAAGCCATAGCCCAAGCTCTACATTGGCCCCTTTCAGCCATGGCTGGCACAGCTGGGACATAGGGCACAAATTCCCTAGGCTGCACACAGCACAGTGACCCTGGAGCCCATGAAACCACTTTTTCCTCCTGGGCCTCCAGGTCTGTGATAGGAGGGGCTGCTGTGAAGTTCTCTGATATGCCCTGAAACATTTTCCCCATGGTCTTGGAGATTAACATTAGGCTCCTTGCTACTTATGCAAATTTCTGCCACCGGCTTGAATTTCTCCCCAGAAAATGGGATTTTCTTTTCTATTGCATAGTTAGGCTGCAAATTTTCCAAACTTTTATGCTTTGCTTCCTTTATAAAACTGAATGTCTTTAACAGCACCCAAGTCACCTCTTGAATGCTTTGCTGCTTAGAAATTTCTTCCACCGGATATCCTAAATCATCTCTCTCAAGATCAGATCTCTAGGGCAGGGCCAAAATGCCGCCACTCTCTGCTAAAACATAACAAGAGTCACCTTTGTTCCAGTTCCCAACAATCTCATCTCCATCTGAGACCATCTCAGCCTGAATTTTATTGTCCATATCATGACAGAATTTTGGGCAAAGTCATTCAACGAGTCTCTACAAAGTTTCAAACTTTCCCACGTTTTCCTATCTTTTTTGGGCTCTTCAAACTGTTCCAATCTCTGCCTGTTATCCAGTTCCTAAGTTGCTTCCACATTTTTGGGTATCTATTCAACAATGCCCCACTCTACTGGTACCAACTTACTGCACTAGTCAATTTTCATGCTCCTGATAAAGATATACTCAAGACTGGGAAGAAAAAGAGGTTTCATTGGGCTTACAGTTCCAAATGGCTGGGGAATCATGGTGGGAGACAAAAGACACTTCTTACACGGCAGCAGCAAGAAAAAATGAGGAAGAAGCAAAAACGGAAACCCCTGATAAACCCATCAGATCTCATGAGACTTATTCACTATCATGAGAATAGCATGGGAAAGACCGGCCCCATGATTCAATTATCTCTCCCTGGGTCCCTCCCACAACACGTCAGAATTCTGGGAGATACAATTTAAGTTGAGATTTGGGTGGGGACAGAGCCAAACCATAACACTTGTCATGCTCAGAGCAAGCTTAATTATTTAGAGGATAGTCCTCAAGCATGGAGACTATAAGAAATAAACACTGTATTTAAAGAAAAAAGAAGAAAAATACTTCAGAAAAATATGTAATCAAAATATTTCAGACTATCACATTTTAATAACATGTCAAGTTACTTCATCCATAATTCACAGTGGTAGAACATAAAGAAATAATTCATATTTTAAAGGCAAGTAAACTCTGAAAAAACACCTAAAATTTTGGTTTGGTTCTAAGATTTCCATTTCGGTTCAGACATGAGTGGTTTGCCAAAATAAAAAAAAAAACTTTATCATTTTGTTTATACAGGTGGAATGCTGGAGTACAAGCAATCAATAAGTAAAAGCTCTTAACTTTAATTAGCTTTCTTTTATCTATTTCAGAGATAACCAAAGAAAGCTTCTGCTGACCTAACTTTACTGGTTCAAGTGGAATGAGTCCTGTTGTACTATATATAAACCTTCATTGGGAGCACAGCCTCTATTCCTAGACTGATAAATTCTCATTAAATGAATATTTTTCTTGCCTTTGACACAATGATCTATATCAACAAATATCAGAGCTTCTCTAAGTTGAGACTGCAGACATCTCAATATTGCCCATTGTATTTTTCCATTCAATCCAGTGAAAATTATTATCCCTATAAGTCACATAGGCTTACTTGAGGTCATCAAGGCCTCTTTTTCTCATTTCTTTTTTTGTTAATGTCTTCAGTATATCAGATCTTCCAAGTTTCTTTCACTTTTCCTGAAACACTGTGCTGTATTTAATGTATGCATATGTGTATACTTACATATTCGCTATGTTTTTTCTTCTAACAAACAGCTGCCTTTTAAGATTATATCTGAGTCCTTTAGAATGACTGTTTCCAAAGAAAAGACTCAGGGAAAAGCTGTGTTCATCCTAGGGTTCAGGAAATGGCAGTAAAAATACAAGGCTATTGAGAATTCTCACTTACACTTAGTTTAATACAATTATTTTGGAGACACCTCACATAGTAGAACAAATGCATTAAAAAGCATCTAAGCATCTACATGCAATAATAAATATAATTTTTGCTATACAAATATTTGAAGACTTTTCATAATTTTGCTTTTGAAATTATTTGGCTATGAGTAACTTTCTTAAGCTTGGTTATAATGTTTCTGGCAACCAATATGGACAGTAGGAAATTTTTGTGATGTGGAAAATATCTCATCTTCCAAGAGTTATGTGATGCCACAGACCATGAATTTAAAATTTGATATGACAGTTTTTTTTCAAGATGGTAGATTAGAGGCTTTTAGCATGCCTCAACCACTTGGAAATAGCAAGACAGTGCATAAAGACCAACTCTGCGAACTTTAATTCAAGAAGGAAAACAGAAATTTCCTTCACAGAATTGTGAAGGACACCACTGACCCAAAAAATGAGAATGCCAGCAAACAGCCCTTGTGATGGCATATGGCTAAGAAAATGAGTAAAGTCCTAGTACATGAGAAAGGCAGAGCATGTCGCTCTGTGACTCACCCTTCCAGTTGGGATCCAAGGGCCCAGGCCGAGGGAAAGCACTTTATTTTCCCCAAACCCTGGAGCTGTCTTGGGAAAAGGCTTGAACAACATTCTGTGAGGGAAAAACACTGGGTAAAGCTTCAGATACTTTTCCCAATCCGGGACTGAGAGCAGAATATTATTTTTACTCTAGGTGCATACAGTCAGCCACTCTGTGTCAATCTGGCAGCGTGGCCACACAGGCATTTTAATCTCTGGACAGGGACTGGAGCACCTGCTCTGGAGCAGGGTAGGGACCTCCATAGCCCTAACTGTGGAAAGCATCTTAGCACTAGAGGCAGGAATTGTGCTCTTCCCTATTACAAGCCTGGGGTGGGAGGAGAACTGCTGTAGCTGCAGTGTCTCCTAGGCAGTGAGACAACCAGAGCCAATTTAGTGACCTGGAACCAGCCTGCATGTGCCATTGATGGGTGTCCCAGCCTGTTCCCCTTTGATTGTGGTACATCAGGGCTGTCTTTGCTTCACCCTAAAGCAGATCTCCAGACATTCCGAGCACCCATGCATTGGGTTCAGCAGCCTGAGGTGCCCCACTCTTACTGGATATAGATCATTGTGCAACAAAGCCCTCTCCACTCCATGCCCAGGCAGATTTCTAGATCTCACACCACCAGCTCACCTGGATCAGCAGCCTGAGTCATCACATCTTACCTTCCAACAGAAGTGCATAGGAATATAGAAGCAAAGCCTTACTCAGCATTCCCAATTGTTGCACACCTGAAGGAAGGGGGAAAGGGAAAGAAAAGAAAAAAAAACCACAATACTCTCAGGCCACAGTAGGATGAAAATAGAAATCAGTATCAAGAATAACCCCATAAACACACAAATACATAGGAATTAAACAACTAGCTCCTGAATGACTTTTGGGGAAAAAAATTAACCAGAAATAAAGAAATTCTTTGAAATAAGTGAAAACCAATATACAGCATATTACAATATCTGGGATGCAGAAAAATCAGTGTTAAGTGGAAAGTTTATAGTGCTAAAGGCCTACCTCAAAAAGTTAGATCTTATTTTAGCCATCTAACATCACATCTAGAGGAAGCAGAAAAACAAGAACAAGCTAACCCCAAAGCTAGCAGAAGAAAATAAATAACTAAAATCAGAGCAGAACTGAATGAAATTGAGATCCAAAGTTTCATACAAAGAATCAATGCAAAAAAAAAAAATTAAAGGACAAACAAGATTAACAAAGAAAAAACAGACAGAAAATCCAAACAAACACAAGCAGTAATGGCAAAAGTGACATTACAACCAAACCCACAGAAATATAGAAATATGAAACCTTCTCAGAGACTATTATGAACACTTCTATGCACACAAACTATAAAAATTTAGAGTAAATAGATAAATTCCTGGAAACACATAATCTCCCAAGATTGAAACAGGAAGAAATTGAAATACTAAACAGGCCAATATTGAGTACTGAAATTGAATCAGTAATAAAAATACTGTGATGTTTAATACTGAGTGTCAATTTGATTAGATTGAAGGATACAAAGTATTGATCCTGGGTGTGTCTGTGAGGGTGTTGCCAAAAGAGATTAACACTTGAGACCATGGGCTGGGGAAGGTAGATCCACCCTTAATCTGGTGGGTGCAGTCTAATCAGCTGCCAGTAAATATAAAGCAGGCAAAAAAAACGTGAAAAGGAAAGACTGGCCTAGCATCCCAGACTACGTCTTTCTCCTGTGCTGGATGCTTCCTGCCCTCAAACATCGGACCCCAAGTTCTCCAGTTTTGGGGCTCAAACTAGCTCTCCTTGCTCCTCAGTCTGCAGACAGTCTATTGTGGGACCTTGTGATCATGTAAGTTAATAAATACATACATATATATACACACACACACATATATATGTGTGTATATAGCCTAATAGTTCTGTCCCTCTAGAGAACCCTATTACACCTACCAATCAAGAAAATTCCCAGACCAGATGAACTCACAGGTGAATTCTACTAGGTGTACAATGAGGAGCTGGTACCAGTTCTACTGAAAGTATCCCAAAAATCAAGGAGATGGTACTCCTCCCTAATTCATTCTATGAAGCCAGCATTAATCTAATACCAAAACTTGGCAAAGATAAGTTTTGAAAAAAAAAAAACTATAGGCCAATATCCCTGATGAACATAGATATAAAAATCTTCAACAAAATATTAGCACACTGAATTTAACAGCAATTTGAAAAGCTATTTCAACATGATCATGTAGGGTTCACTTCTGGGGTGCAAAGTTGGTTCAATATATGCAAATCAATAAATGTGATTCAACATATAGAGTTAAAAACCAAAACCCTATTATCATCTCCATAGACATGGAAAAAGCTTTCACTATAACTGAATATTCCTGAATGATAAAAACCATCAACAAACTAGTCATTGAAGGAACATATCTCAAAATAATAAGAGCCATCTATGACAAACCCACAGCCAACATCATACTTAATAGGCAAAAGTTGAAAGCATTCTCTTGAGAACTGGAAGAAGACAAGAATGCCCACTATCACTACTGTTATCCAACATAGTACTGGAAGGGCTAGGCAGAGCAATAAGTTAAGAGAAACAAATAAAAGGCATACATATGGGAAATGAAGATGTCAAACAATCTCTCCTTGTGAATGATATGATTCTACACCTAGAAAACTCCCAAAGACTCCACTGAAAGGCTCTTGGGATTGATAAACAACTTCGATAAAGAAAGTTTCAGGATAAAAAAAAAATCAATGTACAAAAATCAGTAGCATTTCTATATATTAATAATGTTCAAGCTTAGAGTCAAAACAAGAATGCAATCCCATTTAAAACACACAAAAAAATTAAAATATCTAGGAATACATCTGACCTAGGAGGTGATAGATCTTTACAAGGAGAACTACAAAACACTGCTGAAAAGAAATCAGAGATGACACAAACAAATGGAGGATATTTGATTGAAAGAATTAATATCATGAAAATGGCCATACTGCCCAAATAAGTCTACAAATTCAATGCTATTCCTGTCAAACTACCAATATCATTTTTCACAGAACTAGAAAAAGCTATTCTAAAACTCATATGGAACCAAAAAAGAGCCTGAGTAGCCAAAGCAATCCTAAGCAAAAGGAACAAAGCCAGAGACATCACATTACCTGACTTCAAACTATACTATAAGGCTACAGTAACCAAAAATGGCAGTTGGCAGGTACAAACAGACACATAGGTGAATGGGACAGAATAGAAAAAACAGAATTAAAGCTTCACACCTACAACCATCTGAACTTTGACAAAGCAACAAAAGTAAGCAGTGGGGAAAGGATATTCTATTCAATAAATGGTGCTGGGATAGCTAGCCAGCGATATGCAGAAGAATGAAACTGGACACTGCTTTTCACTATACAGAAAAATTATCTCAAGATAAATTAAACATTCATATGTAAGACCTCAAACTGTAAGAATCTTAAAAGAAAACCCAGGAAACACCATTCTGGACGTTGACCTTGGGAAAGAATTTATGACTAAGTCCTCAAAAGCAATCGCAACAAAAACAAAAATTGACAAATGGGGCCTAATTAAACTAAAGAGCTTCTTCATAGCAATATAAACTATCAACAGAGTAAACATACAACCTACAGAATGGAAGAAAATAGTCACAAACTATATATTAACAAGGGTATAATATTCAGAACTTATAAGGATCTTAAACAATTGAACAAATAAAAACCAAATACCCACATTAAAAATGGTCAAAAGACATGAACAGACATTTCTCAAAAGAAAGCACACAAGTGGCCAACAAACATACAAAAAAATGTTCAGCATCAGTAATCATCAGAGAAATGCAAATCAAAACCAAAATGAGATATCATCTCATACCAGTCGGAGTGGCTATGATAAGAAAGTCAAAAAGCAATAGATACCTTCAAAGCTGTGGAGAAAAGGTAATGCTTATACACTGTTGATACAAATGCAAATTAGTTCAACCACTGTGGAAAGCAGTTTGGCAATTTCTTAAAGAACTTAGAACTACTATTCAACCCAGCAATCTCATTACTCAGTATATAGCTATAAGAAAACAAACTGGAGAGTCTAGCAAGATGGCTGAATAGGAACAGCTGCAGTCTGCAGCTCCCAGCAAGACCAAGGCAGAAGGTGGGTGATTTCTGCATTTCCAGCTAAGCTACCAAGTTCATCTCATTGGGACTGATTAGAAAGTGGGTGCAGCCCATGGAGGGCAAGCAGAAGCAGGTGGGGCGTCCTTCACCCAGGGAGTACAAGGGGTCAGGGAACTCCCTCCCCTCACCAAATGAAGCTTGAGGGACCACGCTGTGAGGGATAAAGCTCTCCAGCCCAGATACTACACTTTTCCCATGGTCTTTGCAACTCACAGTCAAGGAGATTCCCTTGGGTGCCTACACCAATAGGGCCCTGGTTTTCAAGCACAAAACTGAATGGCTATTTGGGCAGACACCGAGATAGCTGCAGGAGTTTTTTTTTCCATAACCCAGTGGCACCTGAAATGCCAGCAAGACAGAACCATTCACTCCACTGGAAAGGGGGCTCAAGCTAGGGAGTCGAGTGGTCTTGCTAAGTGGATCCCACCCCCATGGAGCCCAACATGCTAAGATGCACCAGCTTGAAATTCTTGCTGCCAGTACAGCAGTCTGAAGTCTACCTGGGATGCTTGAGGTTGGTGTCAGGACGGGCATCCACCATTACTGAGGCTTGAGTAGGCAGTTTTCCCCTCACAGTGTAAAAAAAGCCACCGGGAAGTAAGAACTGGGTGTGGAACCCACCAAAGCATGGCAAAGCCACTGTAGCCAGACTGCTTCTCTATATTTCTCCTCTCTGGGCAGGGCATCTCTGAAAGAAAGGCAGCAGCTCCAGTCAAGGGCTTGTAGATAAAACTCCCATCTCCCTGGGACAGAGCACTTGGGGGAAGGGGCAGCTGTGGGTGCAGATTCAGCAGACTTAAACATTTCTGCCTGCAGGTTCTGAAGAGAGCAATGGATCTCCCAGCACAGCACTGGAGCTCTGCTAAGGGACAGACTGCCTCCTCAAGCGGGTCCCTAACCCCCATGCCTCCTGACTGGGAGACACCTCCCAGAAGGGGTTGAGAGACACCTCATACAGGAGAGCTCTGGCTGGCATCTGGCAATGGCCCCTCTGAGATGAAGCTTCCAGAGGAAGGAGCAGGCAGCAATCTTTGCTGTTCTGCAGCATCTGCTGGTGGGACCCAGGCAAACAGGGTCTGGAGCAGACCTCCAGCAAACTCCAGCAGCCTGTAGAAGAGGTACCTGACTATGGGGGGGGGGGGGGAAATAACAAAGAGAAAGCAGTAGCATCAACATCAACAAAAAGGACCCTCTCGCAAAACCATCTGAAGGTCACTAACATCAAAGACCAAAGGTAGGTAAATCCATGAAGATGAGGAAAAAAAAACATGCAAAAAGGCTGAAAATTTCAAAAACCAGAATGTCTCTTCTCCTCCAAAGGATCACAACTCCTAGCCCACAAGGGAGGAAAATTGGACAGAGAATGAGTTTGACGAATTGACAGAAGTAGGCTTCAGAAGGTGGGTTAAAGGAGCATGTTCTAACCCAATGCTCCGAGCTAACGGAGCATGTTCTAACCCAATGCAAGGAAGTTAAAAACCTTGATAAAAGGTTCCAGGAACTGCTAACTAGAATAACCAGTTTAGAGAAGAACATAAATGACCTGATGGAGCTGAAAAACACAGCATGAGAACTTTGTGAAGCATACACAAGTATCAATAGCCAAATCAATCATGCAGAAGAAAGGATATCAGAGATTGAAGATCAACTTTATGAAATAAAGTGTGAGGACAAGATTAGAGAAAAAAGAATGAAAAGGAATGAACAAAGTCTCCAAAAAATATAGAACTATGTGGAAAGAACAAACCTACATTTGATTGGCATACCTGAAAGTGATGGAAGAAAGGAACCAAGTTGGAAACTCTTCAGCATGTTATCCAGAAGAACTTCCCCGACCTAGCAAGATAGACAAACATTCAAATTCAGGAAATACAGAGAACACCACAAAGATACTCCCTGAGAAGAGCAACCCTGAGACATAATTGTCAGATTCACCATGGCTGAAATGAAGGCAAAAATGTTGAGGGCAGCCAGAGAGAAGAATCAGGTTACCCACAGAGGGAAACCCATCAGACTAACAGCAGATCTCTCTACAGAAACCCCGTAAGTCAAAAAAGAGTAAGGGCCAATATTCAACCTTTTTTTTTTAGACAGAGTCTCACTCCATCACCCAGACTGGCATGCAGTGGCATGATCTCAGCTCACTGCAACCTCTGCCTCCTGGGTTGAAGTGATTCTCCTGCCGCAGCCTCCTGAGTACCTGGGATTATAGGCACCCACCACCACACCTGGCTAATTTTGTATTGAGAGTAGAGACAGGGTTTCACCATGTTTGTCAGGCTGGTCTCAAACTCCTAACCTCACGATCTGCCTGCCTCAGCCTCCCAAAGTGCTGGGATTACAGGAGTGAGCCACCACACCCGGCCTCAACATTCTTAAAGAAAAGAATTTTCAAACCAGATTTTCATATCCAGCCAAACTAAGCTCATAAGCAAAGAAAAAAATAAAATCCTTTACAGACAAGCAGATGCTGAGGGATTTTGTTACCATCAGGCCTGCCTTACAAGAGCTCCTGAAGGAAACACTAAATATGTAAAGGAAAAACTGGTACCAGTCACTGCAAAAACATACCAAAATGTAAAGACCATCGACACTATGAAGAAACTGCATCAACTAATGGGTAAAATAACCAGCTAGCATCATAATGATAGGATCAAATTCACACACAACAATATAACCTCAAATGTAAATGGACTAAATGCCCCAATTAAAAGGCACAGACCAGCAAATTGGATAAAGAGTCAGGAACCATCGTGTGCTGTGTTCAGGAGATCCATCTCACATGCAAAGACACACATAGACTCAAAATAAGGAATGGAGGATTATTTACCAAGCAAATGGAAGGCAGAAAAAAAAAAAAAAAAAAAAAAAACAAGGCAGAGGTTGCAATTCTAGTCTCCAATAAAACAGACTTCAAACCAACAAAGATCAGAAAAGACAAAGAAGGGCATTACATAATGGTAAAGGCATCATTGCAACAAGAAGAACTAACTATCCTAAATATATATGCACCCAATACAGGAGCACTCAGATCCTTTTTTTTATTATTATTACACTTTATGTTCTAGGGTACATGTGCACAACATGCAGGTTTGTTACATATGTATACATGTGCCATGTTGGTGTGCTGCACCCATTAACTCATCATTTAGATTAGCTGTATCTCCTAATGCTATCCTTCCCCCCTCCCCCACCCCACAACAGGCCCCGGTGTGTGATATTCCCCTTCCTGTGTCTAAGTGTTCTCATTGTTCAATTACCACCAATGAGTGAGAACATGCAGTGTTTGGTTTTCTGTTCTTGCGATAGTTTGCTGAGAATGATGGTTTCCAGCTGCATCCATGTCCCTACAAAGGACGCAAACTCATCCTTTTTGATGGCTGCATAGTATTCCATGGTGTATATGTGCCACATTTTCTTAATCCAGTCGGTCATTGATGGACATCTGGGTTGGTTCCAAGTCTTTGCTATTGTAAATAGTGCTGCAATAAACATACGTGTGCATGTGTCTTTATAGCAGCGTGATTTATAATCCTTTGGGTATATACCCAGTAACGGGATGGCTGGGTCAAATGGTATTTCTAGTTCTAGATCCTTCAGGAATTGCCACACTGTCTTCCACAATGGTTGAACTAGTTTACAGTCCCACCAACAGTGCAAAAGTGTTCCTATTTCTCCACATCCTCTCCAGCATCTGTTGTTTCCTGATTTTTTAATGATTGCCATTCTAACTGGTGTGAGATGGTATCTCATTGTGGGTTTGATTTGCATTTCTCTGATGGCTGGTGATGATGAGCATTTTTTCATGTTTCTTTTGGCTGCATAAATGTCTTCTTTTGAGAACTGTCTGTTCATATCCTTTGCCCATGTTTTTGTTTGTTTTTTTTTTTTTTCCTTGTAAATTTGTTTGAGTTCTTTGTAGGTTCTGGATATTAGTCCTTTGTCAGAGGAGTAGATTGTAAAAATTTTCTCCCATTCTCTAGGTTGCCTGTTCACTCTGATGGCAGTTTCTTTTGCTATGCAGAAGCTCTTTAGTTTAATTAGATCCCATTTGTCAATTTTGGCTTTTGTTGCCATTGCTTTTGGTGTTTTAGACATGAAGTCCTTGCACATGCCTAAGTTCTGAATAGTATTGCCAAGGTTTTCTTCTAGGGTTTTTATAGTTTTAGGTCTAACATTTAAGTCTCTAATCCATCTTGAATTAATTTTTGTATAAGATATAAGGAAGGGATCCAGTTTCAGCTTTCTACTTATGGCTAGCCAGTTTTCCCAGCACCATTTATTAAATAGGGAATCTTTTCTCCATTTCTTGTTTTTGTCAGGTTTGTCAAAGATCAGATGGTTGTAGATGTGTGGTATTATTTCTGAGGGCTCTGTTCTGTTCCATTGGTCTATATCTCTGTTTTGGTACCAGTGCCATGCTGTTTTGGTTACTGTAGCCTTGTAGGATAGCTTGAAGTCAGGTAGTGTGATGCCTCCAGCTTTGTTCTTTTGGCTTAGGATTGTCTTGGCAATGTGGGCTCTTTTTTGGTTACATATGAACTTTAAAGTAGTTTTTTCCAATTCTGTGAAGTAAGTCATTGGTAGCTTAATGGGGATGGCATTGAATCTATAAATTACCTTGGGCAGTATGGCCATTTTCACAATATTGATTCTTCCTATTCATGAGCATGGAACGTTCTTCCATTTGTTTGTGTCCTCTTTTATTTCATTGAGCAGTGGTTTGTAGTTCTCCTTGAAGAGGTCCTTCACATCCCTTGTAAGTTGGATTTCTAGGTATTTTATTCTCTTTTAAGTAATTGTGAATGGGAGTTCATTCATGATTTGGCTCTCTGTTATTGGTGTATAAGAATGCTTGTGATTTTTGTACATTCGTTTTGTATCCAAAGTTGCTTATCAGCTTAAGGAGATTTGGGGCTGAGACCATGGGGTTTTCTAAATATACAATCATGTCATCTGCAAATAGGGACAATTTGACCTCCTCTTTTCCTAATTGAATACCCTTTATTTCTTTCTCCTGCCTGATTGCCCTGGCCAGAACTTCCAACACTATGTTGAATAGGAGTGGTGAGAGAGGGCATCCCTGTCTTGTGCCAGTTTTCAAGGGGAATGCTTCGAGTTTTTGCCCATTCAGTATGATATTGGCTGTGGGTTTGTCATACATAGCTCTTATTATTTTGAGATACCTTCCATCAATACCAAATTTATTGAGAGTTTTTAGCATGAAGGGCTGTTGGATTTTGTCAAAGGCCTTTTCGGCATCTATTGAGATAATCATGTGGTTTTTGTCTTTGGTTCTGTTTATATGCTGGATTACGTTTATTGATTTGCATATGTTGAACCAGCCTTGCATCCCAGGGATGAAGCCCACTTGATCATGGTGGATAAGCTTTTTGATGTGCTGCTGGATTCAGTTTGCCAGTGTTTTATTGAGGATTTTTGCATTGATGTTCATCAGGGATATTGGTCTAAAATTCTCTTTTTTGTGTGTGTGTCTCTGCCAGGCTTTGGTATCAGGATGATGTTGGCCTCATAAAATGAGTTAGGGATGTGAAGAATCTCTTTTTCTATTGATTGGAATAGTTTCAGAAGGAATGGTACCATCTCCTCCCTGTGCCTCTAGTAGAATTCGGCTATGAATCCACTTAGTCCTGGTGTTTTTTTGGTTGGTAGGCTATTATTATTGCCTCAATTTCAGAGCCTGTTATTGGTCTATTCAAGGATTCAACTTCTTCCTGGTTTAGTCTTGGGAGAATGTATGTGTCCAAGAATTTATCCATTTCTTCTAGGTTTTCTAGTTTATTTGCACAGAGGTGTTTATAGTATTCTCTGATGTTAGTTTGTATTTCTGTGGGGTCAGTGGTGATATCCCCTTTATCATTTTTTATTGCATCTATTTGATTCTTCTCTCTTTTCTTCTTTATTAGTCTTGCTAGCAGTCTATCAGTTTTGTTGATCTTTTCAAAAAACCAGCTCCTGGATTCATTGATTTTTAAGGGTTTTTTTGTGTGTATTTAAAGGGTATTTTTGTGTATTTATCTCCTTCAGTTCTGCTCTGATTTTAGCTATTTGTTGCCTTCTGCTAGCTTTTGAATGTGTTTTCTCTTGCTTCTCTAGTTCTTTAAATTGTGATGTTAGAGTGTCAATTTTAGATCTTTCCTGCTTTCTCTTGTGGGTATTTAGTTCTATAAATTTCCCTCTACACACTGCTTTAAATGTGTCCCAGAAATTCTGGTATGTTGTGTCTTTGTTCTCATTGGTTTCAAAGAACATCTTTATCTCTGCCTTCATTTCGTTATGTACCCATTAGTCACTCAGGAGCAGGTTGTTCAGTTTCCATGTAGTTGAGCAGTTTTGAGTGAGTTTCTCAATCCTGAGTTCTAGTTTGATTGCACTGTGGTCTGAGAGACAGTTTGTTATAATTTCTGTTCTTTTACATTTGCTGAGGAGTGCTTTACTTCCAATTATGTGTCAACTTTGGAATAAGTGTGATGTGGTGCTGAGAAGAATGTATATTCTGTTGATTTGGGGTTGAGAGTTCTGTAGATGTCTATTAGGTCCACTTGGTGCAGAGTTGAGTTCAATTCCTGGATATCTGTGTTAACTTTCTGTCTCATTGATCTGTCTAATACTGACAGTGGGGTGTTAAATTCTCCCATTATTATTGTGTGGGAGTCTATGTCTCTTTGTAAGTCTCTAAGGACTTGCTTTATGAATCTGGGTGCTCCTGTATTGGGGGCATATATATTTAGGACAGTATCTTCTTGTTGAATTGATCCCTTTACCATTATGTAATGGCCTTGTCTCTTTTGATCTTTGTTGGTTTAAAGTCTGTTTTATCAGAGACTAGGATTGCAACCCCTGCCTTTTTTTGTTTTCCATTTGCTTGGTAGATCTTCCTCCATCCCTTTATTTTGAGCCTATGTGTGTCTCTGCACATGAGATGGGTCTCCTGAATACAGCAAACTGATGGGTCTTGCCTCTTCATCCAATTTGCCAGTCTGTGTCTTTTAATTGGAGCATTTAGCCCATTTACATTTAAGGTTAATATTGTTATGTGTGAACTTGGTTCTGTCTTTATGACGTTAGCTGGTTATTTTGCTCATTAGTTGATGCAGTTTCTTCCTAGCATCAATGATCTTTACATTTTGGCATGTTTTTGCAGTGGCTGGTACCAGTTGTTCCTTTCCATGTTTAGTGCTTCCTTCAGAGCTCTTGTAGGGCAGGCCTGGTGGTGACAAAATGTCTCAGCATTTGCTTGTCTATAAAGGATTTTATTTCTCCTTCACTTATGAAACTTAGTTTGGCTAGATATGAAATTCTGGGTTGAAATTCTTTTCTTTAAGAATGTTGAATAGTGGCCCCTACTCTCTTCTGACTTGTAAAATTTCTGCTGAGAGATATGCTGTTAGTCTGATGGGCTTCCCTTTGTGGGTAATCCGAACTTTCTCTCTGGCTGCCCTTAACATTTTTTTCCTTCATTTCAACTTTGGTGAATCTGACAATTATGTGTCTTGGAGTTGCTCTTCTCGAGGAGTATGTTTGTGGTGTTCTCTGTATTTCCTGAATTTGAATGTTGGCCTTCCTTGCTAGGTTGGGGAAGTTCTCCTGGATAATATCCTGCAGAATGTTTTCCAACTTGGTTCCATTCTCCCCGTCACTTTCAGGTGCAGCAATCAGACGTAGATTTGGTCTTTTCATATAGTCCCATATTTCTTGGAGGCTTTGTTCATTTCTTTTTACTCTTTTTTCTCTAAACTTCCCTTCTCCCTTCATTTCATTCATTTGATCTTCAATCGCTGATACCCTGTCTTCCAGTTGATCGAGTCTCAGTTAATGAAGCTTGTGCATTTGCCACATAGTTCTCATGTCATGGTTTTCATTTCTATCAGGTCGTTTAAGGACTTCTCTACATTGGTTATTCTAGTTAGCCATTCGTCGAATGTTTTAATCAAGGTTTTTAGTTTCTTTGCACTAGGTTCATACTTCCTCCTTTGGCTTGGAGAAGTTTGATCATCTGAAGCCTTCTTCTCTCAACTCATCAAAGTCATTCTCTGTCCAGCTATGTTCCATTGCTGGCAAGGAGCTGCATTCCTTTGGAGGGGGATAAGCGCTCTGATTTTTAGAATTTTCAGCTTTTTTGCACTGCTTTTTCCCTATCTTTGTGGTTTTATCTACCTTTGATCTTTGATGATAGTGATGTACAGATGGGGTTTTGGTGTGGATATCCTTTCTGTTTGTTAGTTTTCCTTCTCACAGTAAGGACCCACAGCTGCAGGTCTGTTGAAGTTTGCTTGAGGTCCACTCCAGACCCTGTTTGCCTGGGTATCAGCAGCAGAGCCTGTAGAAGAGTGAATATTGCTGAACAGCAAATGTTGCTGTCTGATTGTTCCTCTGGAAGCTTCATCTCAGAGGTCTACCCGGTCGTGTGAGGTGTGAGGTGTTAGACTGCCCCTAGTGGGGGTTGTCTCCCAGTTAGGCTACTCACGGGTCAGCGACCCACTTAAGCAGGCAGTCTGTCCATTCTCAGATCTCAAACTCCATGCTGGGAGAACTACTACTCTCTTCAAAGCTGTCAGACAGGGACATTTAAATCTGCAGAGGTTTCTGCTGCCTTTTGTTTGGCTATGCCCTGTCCCCAGAGGTGGAGTCTATAGAGGCAGGCAGCCCTCCTTGAACTGCGGTGGGCTTCACCCAGTTCGAGCTTCCTGGCCACTTTGCTTACCTACTTAAGCCTCAGCAATGGTGGGCACCCCTCCCCCAGGTTCGCTGCCACCTTGCAGTTAGATCTCAGACTGCTGTGCTAGCAATGAGGGAGGCTCCGTGGGCATGGGACCCTCTGAGCCAGGTGCAGGACATAATCTCCTGGTGTGCCATTTGCTAAGATCCTTGGTAAAGTGCAGTATTAGGGTGGGAGTGATCCGATTTTCCAGGTGTTGTGTGTCATGGTTTCCTTTGGCTAGGAAAGGGAATTCCCTTCCCCCTTGCACTTTCCAGGTGAGGTGATGCCTTGCCCCACTTCAGCTCTCGCTCATTAGGCTGCACCCACTCTCCTGCACCCACTGTCTGACATGGCCCAGTGAGATGAACCTGGTACCTCAGTTGGAAATGCAGAAATCACCCATCTTCTGTGTCACTCACGCTGGGAGCTGGAGGCTGGAGCTGTTCCTATTCGGCCATCCTGGCACCACCAGGCCACTCAGATTCTTAAAGCAAGTTCTTAGAGACCTAGAAAGAGACTTAGACTCCCATACAATAATAGTGGGATAATTTAACACCCTGCTGTCAATATTAGACAGACCAAGGAGACAGAAAATTAACAACGATATTCAGGACTTGAACTCAGCTCTGCACCAAGCTGACCTGATAGACATCTACAGAACTCTCCACCCCCAATCAACAGAATATACATTATTCTCCATAACACTTATTCTAAAATTAACCACATAATTGGAAGTAAAACATTCCTCAGCAAATGCAATAGAACAGAAATCATAACAGTCTCTCAGACCACAATGCAATCAAATTAGAAGTCAGAATTAACAAACTCACTCAAAACTGCACAACTAAATGGAAACTGAACAACCTCCACCTGAATGAGTATGGTGTAAATAATGCAATGAAGGCAGAAATAAATAACTTCTTTGAAACCAATGAGAACAAAGATGCAACATACCAGAATCTCTGGGACACAGCTAAAGCAGTGTTTACAGGGAAATTTATAGCCCTAAATGCCTACAGGAGAAAATGGGAAAGAGCTAAAATCAACACCCAAACATCACAACTAAAAGAACCACAAAAGCAAGTGCAAACAAATTCAAAAGCTAGCAGAAAACAAGAAATAACTAAGATCAGAGAAGAAGTGAAGGAGACAGACACACAAAAAGCCTTTCAAAAAATCAATATATCCACGAGCTGGTTTTTTGAAAATATTAACAAAATAGACTGCTAGCCAGATGAATAAGGAAGAAAAGAGAGAAGAATCAAATAGACACAATAAAAAATGATGAAGTGGGTATCACCACTGATCTCACAAAAATACAAACTACCATCAGAGAATACTATAAACATCTCAGTGCACATAAACTAGAAAATCTAGAAGAAATGGATAAATTCCTGGAGACATACACTCTCCCAAGACTAAACAAGGAGGAAGTCAAATCCCTGAATAGAGCAATAACAAGTTCTGAAATTGAGGCCATAATTAATAGCCTACCAAACAAATAAAAATCCAGGTCCAGAGGGATTCACAGCAGAATTCTGCCAGAGGTACTAAGAGGAGCTGGTACCATTCCATCTTAAAGCATTCCAAACAATAGAAAAAGAGGGACTCCTCCCTAACTCATTGTATGTGAGCAGCATCATCCTGATAACAAAACCTGGTGGAGACACAACAAAGAAAGAAAATTCAGGCCAATATCCCTGATGAACATTTTTGCGAAAATCCTCCATAAAAGATTGGCAAACTGAATCCAGCAGCACATCGAAAAGCTTATCCACCACGATCAAGTCAGCTTTATTCCTGGGATGCAAGGCTGCTTCAACATATGCAAATCCATAAACGTAATGTATCA
Source organism: Macaca fascicularis (assembly GCF_037993035.2). Lineage (NCBI taxonomy): Eukaryota > Metazoa > Chordata > Mammalia > Primates > Cercopithecidae > Macaca > Macaca fascicularis. Next base: position 48,816,413 of record NC_088386.1, on the reverse strand, counting down.
CATAAACAGAACCGATGACAAAAAACACATTATTATCTCAATAGACACAGAAAAGGCCTTCAATAAAATTCAACACCCCTTCATGCTAAAAACACTCAATAAAGTAGGTATTAATGAGACATATCTCAAAATAATAAGAGCTATTTATGACAAACCCACAGCCAATATACTGAATGGCCAAAGACCGGAAGCATTCCCTTTGAAACCAGCACAAGACAAAGGATGCCCTCTCTCACCACTCCTATTCAACATAGTATTGGAAGTTCTGACAAGGGCAATCAGGCAAGAGAAAGAAGTAAAGGGTATTCACAATTAAGAGAGAAAATCAAATTGTCTCTGTTTGCATATTACATTATTGTATATTTAGAAAACCCTGTTGTCTCAGCCCCAAATCTCCTTAAGCTGATAAGCAATTTCAGTGAAGTCTCAGGATACAAAATCAGTGTGCAAAAATCACAAGCATTCCTATACACCAGTAATAGACAAGCAGAGAACCAAATCATGAGTGAACTCCTATTCACAATTGCTACAAAGAGAATAAAATACCTAGGAATCCAACTTACAAGGGATGTGAAGGACCTCTTCAAGGAGAACTACAAAGCAATGCTTAAGGAAATAAGAAAGGACATAAGCAAATGGAAAAACATATTCCACGCTCATGGATAAGAAGAATCAATATTGTGAAAATGGCCATAGTGCCCAAAGTAATTTATAAATTCAGTGCTATTCCCATCAAGCTACCATTGACTTTCTTCACTGAATTAGAAAAAAAACTACTTTAAATTTCATATGGAACCAAAAAAGAGACTGTATAGCCAAGACAATCCTAAGCAAAAAAAACAAAGCTGGAGGCATTATGCTATATGACTTCAAAATATACTACAAGGTTACAGTAACCAAAACAGCATGGTACTGGTACCAAAATAGATATATAGACCAATGGAACAGAACAGAGTCCTCAGAAATAACACCATACATCTACAACCATCTGATCTTTGACAAACCTGGCAAAAACAAGCAGTGGGGAAAGGATTTCCCATTTAATAAATGGTGTTGGAAAAACTGGCTAGTCATATGTAGAAAACTGAAATAATGGGTGCTCATGGACACAAAGTTGGCAACAGTAGAAACTGGGGACTACTAGAGTGGGGAGGTGGGGAGGTTGACAAGGGTTGAAACAAAATTAGATACTATGCCCAGTACCTCGGTCATTTGTAATCCAAACTTTAGTATCACTCAATGTACCAAAGTAACAAACCTTCACATGTATCCCCTGAAGCTAAAACAAAAGTTGAAAAAAAAAGATTGTTTTTCAGTACTTAAATTCACACACACACACACACACACACACACACACACACACACACCTTTACATACAAAATACGTTAAACATCTCTATGTACCACTTCAGACGCTTAGGCTCATTTGACTCTTTTTCCTCACGAAACCTTCTGCATTTCTCACTGGGCAGTGGAAAATGCAAAAGCTTTCATGGAGGATGAGGCTTAATTTGACAATATTTCACTTCAGATCCCTACCAAACACCTTTCATGTCCTGCCCTGAGGCTTCCCCAGCAGACACTGCCCAGCACCCATGTATGCTCAACCGGGAAGTTTAGGGGAGTTACAATTTGTTGTGTAAACTTTTGATCAATTGGAGGTAGAGACTGGTTAGATAAATTCTCTCTTTCTTCCTTAACTTTTTGAGGTAATCTAGGCTACAATATGATCTACATATAAAATCTCCAGATGTTCTTAAGAAATAACAGTAGTTAACTTTTTAAGGAATGGATTGATAGTGGAAAAATGAAGGTGATAGATTTTTACTTTTTTGTATCATTTTTTGCCATTGGAAGAAACTTAATATGTACTTATATTATGCTTACACTAAAAATTATTTAACAAATACTGACATTTAAAAATTACGGATTTCATGAAGGCAAAGTAAGCCAAAATAATTCTAACTAGCTTAAGCTGTCAAGGCCATAGCACCTATCATGGACATTTCTAGCAACTCAGTTGGGAAGCCCCTGTTCCAGGAAATTACACATGAAAGTGGGAAGTTTTAAAAATTTAAGAACGTATAAAATTGGTACAATCTGGACATTGCTCATTTGTGATGACATTTGACAAATCGTTTTTTAAAAAGTAAAGACAACCACTTTAAAATGTACACTATTCCCTCAGAGTAAAACATCTTTAACAATTATGGGATTTAGCAATTGAGAAAGATCAAGCTGCTATTGATGTCCAAGAACATGTAGTACTTATATCCTGTTCTCACTCAAAACAGTAACCATGGACTTTGTTAACATGAGCTATATTAAGGCTCAGTGAATCAGTACAAACAAATAAGTAGCAGCTAAAACAGAGCATATCAACTCCAAATTTGGCTCAATTGGATAAGGTGGGAGGTTAGAGAAGTTTTAATTGAACAGGTTAAAAGATATATAAATGAGCCTTTTAATGAAGATTAGAGATATCTGCAAATAGAAAAGGAACTAAGAATTGAACCAAAGCTACTTATAATCATTCTCTTTTATCTTTAAGCTGAAAATATTAAGCTGAACTTTATTTGGTATAAAGTGGGAGGGAAGTGGTAATTCAGCATTATTTCTTTTCATCAGTCATCATCTCACTTCAGCAAATTTAAAATTAGAATTTCCAGTATCCTTAAATGTGTCAGTGACATAGAGATATTACCATTCCATGCAAGTAATATTAAAGCAAAAGTTTCCATAACTTCAGAATTAGTCCATAAGCAAATGTTTCTCAAAATATCTTTTCATAAGCCAAAGAAGTAATGTTTCTTAGCACTGTTACACTCACTCTGAGAAACACTGCCATAACCAACTGGTAGTTTTATGAAGCAATGACCTCATCTGTCATGTTCACTTTTATATCTCTAAAAGCACAGGGCTTAGGCACTCGATAAATATCCATGGGTTGACTAGGTCACTGGCTAGCTAAGTAAGAGGATGAATCAGTGAACAAATAAATGAGTGGCTGAATAAATGGATGAATAGGTAGATAATTGATTCACTGTTTAAAACGAGGAATGAGTGAATAAATGCACATTAGTAAGTTTATTAATAGGTAAATAAATTATTGAAACACATAAAAATATATACAACTACATAAAGAAAAGTGTCACTTTTTCCTGCTTTATCCTAGGGGCCATCCAGCCTAGCTGCACATTGAAATCACCTGTGGAGCTTTAAAGAAAATACCATGTGCCCCAGTCATGAAATCTGATTTCAGTGATCAAGGGTGCAACCCAATTATATGTATTTTTTGAAAAGATGCATGGATAACTTTATGATCTAGTCCACGTCGAGAACAGCTAGACTACTCTTTTAATCACGTATTTTTTTTCAGCTCTCCATCTTTTACGGTTGGTCTCCCCTTCCACTAAAATGACCTGTATTTTTCTCTGCAAGTATTGACTCCCACTCTTCCCACCTTCCCTCTGCCCTGATTCCTTGCATGAGAAATTGGAGCCATGAAAGTTAATATGCTTTTAAAAAGCTAGCTAAACTTGTGTGCTCTTTACTTCGAAGGAATAGGGTGAGGATCTGTATAGGTCAGCAAGTCAAAGATGAAAAATGAAAATTGTCAAAAATTATACATTTATATTAACAATGCCTTTTATAGTTCCTGGGGCTCAAATATCAATGAACTACACATACAGGATGGAAACAATCTTGTTAATCACTGCATTTAAATCTGGTTTAATAAATGTGAACATGGCTGGGTGCAGTGGCTCACACCTGTAATTCCAACACTTTAAGAGGCTAAGGCAGGAGGATTTCTTGAGGTCAGGAGCTCAAGAACAGTCTGGGGAACGTAGCAAGACCTCATCTTACGAAAAATAAAAAATAAATACTACCTGGGCATGGGGACATGCATCTATAGTCCAGCTACTCAGAAGGCTGAGGTGGGAGGATTGCTAGAGCCCAGGAGTTTGAGGCTGCAGTGAGCCATGATCATGGCACAGCACTGCGGTCTAGATGACAGAGTGAGACCTTGTATCTTAGAAAGTAAAATAACAAAATAGCAAAAATGACACAGTCATTTGTAGCTTATAAAGCACTTGTATGGTTTCGCCCTACAATAAGGCTGTAATATATTAATAGTGGGAAATGTTATTGTTTGCAATTTACAGATGAAAACTACTCAGAGATATTAAGTGATAACCAATAGCACATATTGGGAGTAATATACACAGGGATTCAAATCCTGCCTGTGCTATTTACCTGTTATGTTACGAGAAGAATGTTGTATAACTTCTCTGAACCCTGGGTCCCTTATTTGTGAAATGAGTTAAAAATAACTACTTTATTGGATTGTTGGAAGGAAGAAATTTGATAAAATGTCTAAAATTACCCTCACAGTGCCTGAGAGGGAATAAACACTTCATAAATAAAGTTAAAAATAAAAGATTACACAGCCAATAAGTGATAGAGGATTAAAATACTAACTTTCCCCCATTTTACTACATAGCCATATCACAAAATGATTTCTAGATATTCTTACAAGAGTGCATCTTACTAATTCTGTGTCATAGATAATATTAGTGCAGATACTTTCAGTTGCATAGAAAAATCCAATTCAATGTAGCCTCAAGCAAAAAATGGAATACATTGTTTCCAGCCACTGACTAGTCCAAGGGTACATCTGACATCAGGCCCAGCTGGAAACAAAGGCTGAAACAATGTCATCCATATCTAATTTCATTCATTCTGTCTCTTAACTCCACTTCCTCTATGCTGCATCTGTAATCAAAGGGCTTTTTCCTCATGATTGGAAAATGCCTGTCAGAGCTTACAGGACTTGCAAACCTAGTCAAACCCAACTAAGAAGAGGCGGAGTCTTTATATAATACCTCCTGCTCTGGTAATGCTATGTGAAGAGAGATTTACTCTGATTGGCTTGGCTTAGGTCACCTGCCCATTCCTGAACAAATCAAGATGTACCAAGGAATGGGACACCTTTATTGGCTTAGATCTGTTCCGCATGTCCACCACCAGTCCTTGTGAGCAGGGCTCCATGCCAATCACATGAATAAGAGTGGAGAGGAGCTGAATTTCCAAGCCAAAACAGTGATTCCTTGTATCAGAAGGCATGTTTATATGCAGAATGGGAGATGAATGTAAACGTCTTCCAAGTCTATGTTTTAAAAATAAAATAAAATAAAACTCCCCTAATACATCTTTGCCTACCCTAGGTTGCAAAGATATTAGCACATGTTTTCTTTTAGAAGTCTTATAATTTTAGCTTTTACTTTTAGGTCTGTGATAGTATAGCACAGCCATAATTCACAGCAGGTTTTTCTGATTTCACTGTATCACTGATCATCACACATTTGACAACCAGGGATTGAGAAGTACATACCCAGAGAGAATGCTAGAAAAAATCTGCAAGGCATTTGGTGAAAAAAAAAAAAAGAAACTCTCTTTCCCATAAGACAAAATGTAGGAAAAAAACTAGTAATAATAGGACTTCATTGCCTATTTTCATAATTTGTATTCTGATATTTTTCTGTGATATTAGATTACTATTAATACAATATTTTTGCAAAATATATGCTATCTCAATTGTATTGAAAATATCAAACAAGGTGGTTTTATTCGTACTTTACTGGAAGTTTTAAAAGGGGGAGTAACTGTCTGGTATCAGTATGGGAAAGGCAGTGGGCTGTCTCCACCAAGAAATCATCTTGCCAGAACGAAAACCTTAGACTTTAATAAGAAAAGTTTTATCAATAATTAATTTCTCATAGAATATTGAAGATCAATTCAGAATGTCAGCATTCATTTAAATGAATCGGAAACCACCTCAACATTAGCAAAAAAATATAAAATATTATCCCCAAAGAATTACAGTTTATTTGATTAAAGATTCTCCTTACACTTAGAGTCAGCAGGTGAGAAGTCAAAGAACTTTTAAATATTCCTCATTTCTGCTTATCCACCAAGAACTTTAAAGATACAAATGGAGTGGGTTATTAGCCTCTGCAGGTGTTAGGGAATGATAAAATGTCTCTTCAATAACCATGCATTCTTGAAACATGAAGTATATTGAATAAACTCTAACTTCCATCACTTCCATCACTGCAGCATAAAACTATAGGAATTCAAAAGCAACACCATGTTAAGTTGAATTTCTAAGGTATTTGTCAACTTGCTTAATATTACTATTTTCCCTTACCAAGAGTTTTTAATTTTTCATTTTGTCTCTGGTTTAACCTTAAAAGTGAGAGAAAACTATATGTAAGTCGGCAAAAAAGAGAGAAATTTCCATTTATTTGTACCTATCTTGTTCCAAGAAGGATTTCTCTTTTTATTATTTATGGTGATATGTAGAGATTTTCAGAGTGCAGTTACATTACTTTTGACAAATTGCACACACCCATATAACCCACAAAGCTTTTAAGATACAGATTATTTGTCACTCTAGAAGTTGTCTTGAACCCCTACAAAGTCAATCTCTACCACGTCACCTATTTCTCACCCCTACCTGTGCAGGTCCCTTTTGTATTATTAGTTTGTTCTTCTCCACACTCAGCAGTATCTCATGTTTATTCATTCGCCTATAGGTAAGTATTTGGATTGTTTCTAGCTTGGGAGTTTTATGAATAGAACTGCTCTGTGAACATGTTGTACAATTTTTTTTTTTTTTTTGAGACAGAGTCTCGTTCTGTCGCCCGGCTGGAGTGCAGTGGCACAATCTCGGCTCACTGCAACCTCAGACTCCCTGGTTAAAGTAATTCTCCTGCCTCAGCCTCTGAAGTAGCTGGGATTACAGGCATACACCACCAAGCCCAGCTAATTTTTGGATTTTTAGTAGAGACAGGTTTTCACCATGTTGGCCAGGATGGTCTCAATCTCCTGACCTCGTGATCCATCCTCCTCGGCCTCCCAAAGTGCTGAGATTACAGGCTTGAGCCACCGTGCCAGGCCTGTATAACTGTTTTTAGACTTTTAAAAAAATTATTATTTCTGTTGGATAATTGGGATTAGGAGGGTTGGGTCAGAGTGGCGGCAGGAGTTTAATTTTGTAAGACATTTCCAGAGATTTTTAAATTGGTTATAACATTTTATATTCCTTTTAGCACTGCATGAGAGTTCTGATTGCTCCACATCCTCATCAACACTTGAGATTGTCAGTCTTTTTAGGTTTATACTACTCTGTGGGATATCTCATTTGCATATCTCTGATTACTAATGATGGTGAGCTCTTTTTCATGTGTTTACTGTCCATCCTTTATGAAGTGTCTATTCAAATTTTTTGCCTTTTTAAAAATTGGGTTTTTTCTTATTACTGAGTTTTAGGAGTGTTTTATATTGTCTAGATACAGGTTCTTAGAAAGATATAAATAGGGCAAATATTTCTTCCCAGTATGTAGCTTGCCTATTTGTTTTATTATGAATAAGAAGTTTAAAGTTTTTATAAACTCTAATTTTTAATTCTTTGGATTTGTTGAGACTTGTTTTATGACCAATCTTAGCAACTACCTAAGAGAACACATATTCTGCTGTGTTGAGGTTTAGTGTTTCATGAATGTTAATGATACCAACCTGGTTGATAATTGTTCATGTTCTCCAGACTTTGAGTTTGCTTTTTTGTTTGTTTACACCAATGATGGAATGATGGCTAAAATATTTATAGTTATAAATTTGCCTATTTCTCTTTTTAGTTTTGTAAACTGTTGCTTTATATATTTTGAACACTGTTATTTAGTTCATTCTCATTTAGGACTGTGCTATGGTCTGAATGATTGTGTTTTCCCAAAATTCATATGGTTAAACCTACTCACCAAGGGGCTGGTATTAGAAAGTGGGGCTCCTGGGAGGTGATTAGTATCTTTATAAAAGAAGCCCCAGAGAGACGCCTTGTCTCTTCTACCATGTGTGAACACAATGAGAAATCACCATCTCTGAACCAGAAATTGGGTCCTTTCCAGGCATCAAATCTACCAGTGCCTTGATCATGGATAACTTCTCAGCCTCCAGAAGGGTGAGAAATAAATAAGCCACCATGTCTATTATATTTTGCTCTAACAGTTTGCATGAACAAAAAAAGGTTGTTGTGTCTTCTTAATAAATTGACCATTTATAAGTAGAAAATGTCCCCTTTCTCTTATAATGACCCGTTTCTTGAAATCTATTTGCCTGATATTAATATATTCACTCTACTTTTCTTATTATTAGTACTTCCATGGTATATATTTTAATTTTAATTAAACTGTGTCTTTATATTTTAAAGTAAAGGAAGATATTATGTTAACCAAGTTTGTTTTTATTGATTCTATTGTTTTCTAATCTCTGTTTCATTTATTTAATCTTTACTGTTATTTTCTTTCTATTTGCTTTGAGTTTCATTTTCCCTTTTTTTCAAGTTTCTTAAGGTGGCAATTTAGGTTACTGACAAGACCTTCTTTTTTAAATGTAGATGTTTACAGATATAAATTTCCCTCTGAGCACTGCTTTTGTTGCTTCTCATAGGTTTGGGTACGTTGTATTTTTATTTTGTTTATCTCAAAGTATTATCTATTTCCCTGTGGTTTCTTCTTTTCCCATTTGTTAAGAGTATATTGTTTAATTTCCACATATTTTTGAATATTTAAGATTTCCTTCTGTTTTTGACTTCTAATTTTATTCCATTATTACTGGAAAATATACTCTGTATTATTTCAGTGTTTTTAAATTTATTGAGTTTGTTTTGTGGCCTAACATGGTATTTTGGAAGGATGTTCCATATATAATTGAGAAAAATGTATGTTCCACTGTTATTGGATGGAATGTGCTATAGGTGTCTTTTTGGTCTAGTTCCTTTACAGCGTTGTTCAAATCACCTACTTCTTCGCCGATCTAATGTCTAACTGTTATCCATTATTGAAAATGGCCTCTTTATCTGTTTCTTCTTCTGGAACTCTCAATATGCATAATATGGTATGTTTGATTGAAGTCTCTTAAGCTCTGTTCATTTTTCTTCGTTTTTACCTGTCCTCAGACCTGGTAATCTCAACGGCTTCATCTTCAAGTTCACTGATTCTTCCTTATACCTCTTCAGATATGCTGCTTAGATCTTCTAGTGAAATTATCAGGTTATTTCAGTACGCTTTTAAACTACAGAATTTCCTTTTAGTTCTATTTTTATAATGCATATATTTTTTATTAATATTCTCTATTTGGTGAGACGTTGTTCTCATATTTTCCCAGTTCATTAGTGCTGCTATAACAAAATACCTGAGACTGAGTAATTTATAAATATATTTACTTCTTATGGTTCTGGAGGCTGGGAAATCTAAAATCACACTGCCAGGAGGACTGGTGTCTGGTGAGGGCAGCTCTTTGCTTCCAAGATGGTGCCTTGTTGCTGCATCCTTAGGAAGAGATGAAAAACTGTGCCCTCATATGGCAGTACGGATGAAAGGGCAAGAGAGCACTCCCTTCAACCTCAAGCCCTTCTATAAGGTGGTAATCCCATTCATGATGGTGGAGCCCTCATGAGTTAATCACTTCCCAAAGGCCTCATCTGTTATTATTACCACAATGAGGATTAAGTTTCAGCATGTATTTCAGAAAGGCCACACATTTAAACCATAGCAGTTCCCCTTAGTCCTTTCAGACTGTTTAAAATAACTGATTTAAAGTCTTTTCCTAGTAAGTTTGCTCTTCCTCAGCGACAATTTCAACTGATTGCTTTCTTCTTGTGTATGGGCCATACTTTTTCATTCTTTGCGTGCCTCGTAAGTTTTTGCTGAAACCTTGACATTTTTAATATTACGACAACTTGGGAAGTCAGATTTTCTCCCCTCCCCAGAGTTTGTTGTGGCTGCTTATTGTAGTTATTTTTGCTTAGTGACTTTTCTCAATGAGTTTTATAAAGTATGTATCCTTTGTCAGTGTGGCCTTTGAAGTCTCTGTCCTGTTAGCTTTGTGGTTAAATAAGGCTTGGAGAGAGATTTCCTGGAACCAAATGCCTGGAACCAAAATGTCTCCCAGTCTTTCCAAAAGGGCTCTGTGCAGATATTGGAAGGGTCTTCACTACTCAGCCAGGCAGTTTACAGCTCTGTTTCAGCCTTCACTTCCTACTTCTGCAGATCCGGAATGTCAACCAGTGGTGAAAGTATATGGTCTTCTCAGGTCTTTCCTGAACCTGCACAGAGTCTTCCAGGCTTTCAGGAATCTATTGGAGATTTTTGAAGCCTTACTTACAAAGCATCTTATTCCTACTCTCTCCTCCTAAGCTTCGATTAGCCTATTTGTTTGCACTATTATCCATTGCTTCTGGCAGTAGCAGCTAAACATTTGCCGATAAGTGTTTTTGACAAATGCTTTCAGGTAGCCACTTTAGCGTTGGGTAAGTTCTAAGTCAGGTGCAATAAAGGCAAGCCTTTGGAGCCAGTCTTTCAAGGAGCCATCAGACAGGTTAAAACAAATAATTACAACGGTTTGTAAATGAGGTCTATTGTGCTCCCTTTAGTATCAGTACTGGGAATGAAGGCTGTTATTTTCAAGGCTCCTACTGAGCTGGAAGGTGAGGGATGGAACAGGGTAAATTAAAACATCACACAACTCACTGTTCTTACTGGAATTCAGCTGTTTTTTCTTAATAAGCCACTCTCCTGGTTGCTATAAGATTTTAAGTTTTCAGTGTCCAAAAAAGTTGATTCTCACACTTTTTGCCAGTTTATTGTTGTTGTTGTTAATATAGAGGAGCAAGTTTTGCATTTCTTTTTTTTTTTTTAATTATTTATTATTATTATACTTTAAGTTGTAGGGTACATGTGTATAACGTCCAGGTTTGTTACATATGTATACTTGTGCCTTGTTGGTGTGCTGCACCCATCAACTCGTCATTTACATCAGGTATAACTCCCAATGCAATCCCTCCCCCCTCCCCCTTCCCCCCTCCCCATGATAGGCCCCGGTGTGTGATGTTCGTTCCCGAGTCCAAGTGATCTCATTGTTCAGTTCCCACCTATGAGTGAGAACATGCGGTGTTTGGTTTTCTGTTCTTGTGATAGTTTGCTAAGAATGATGGTTTCCAGCTGCATCCATGTCCCTACAAAGGACACAAACTCATCCTTTTTTATGGCTGCATAGTATTCCATGGTGTATATGTGCCACATTTTCTTAATCCAATCTGTCACTGATGGAAATTTGGGTTGTTTCCAAGTCTTTGCTATTGTGAATAGTGCCGCAATAAACATACGTGTGCATGTGTCTTTATAGCAGCATGATTTATAATCCTTTGGGTATATACCCAGTAATGGGATGGCTGGGTCATATGGTACATCTAGTTCTAGATCCTTGAGGAATCGCCATACTGTTTTCCATAATGGTTGAACTAGTTTACAATCCCACCAACAGTGTAAAAGTGTTCCTATTTCTCCACATCCTCTCCAGCACCTGTTGTTTCCTGACTTTTTAATGATCGCCATTCTAACTGGTGTGAGATGGTATCTCATTGTGGTTTTGATTTGCATTTCTCTGATGGCCAGTGATGATGAGCATTTTTTCATGTGTCTGTTGGCTGTCTGAATGTCTTCTTTTGAGAAATGTCTGTTCATATCCTTTGCCCACTTTTTGATGGGGTTGTTTGTTTTTTTCTTGTAAATTTGTTTGAGTTCTTTGTAGGTTCTGGATATTAGCCCTTTGTCAGATGAGTAGATTGCAAAAATTTTCTCCCATTCTGTAGGTTGCCTGTTCACTCTGATGGTAGTTTCTTTTGCTGTGCAGAAGCTCTTTAGTTTAATGAGATCCCATTTGTCAATTTTGGCTTTTGCTGCTGTTGCTTTTGGTGTTTTAGACATGAAGTCCTTGCCCATGCCTATGTCCTGAATGGTACTACCTAGGTTTTCCTCTAGGATTTTTATGGTATTAGGTCTAACATTTAAGTCTCTAATCCATCTTGAATTAATTTTCGTATAAGGAGTAAGGAAAGGATCCAGTTTCAGCTTTCTACTTACAGCTAGCCAATTTTCCCAGCACCATTTATTAAATAGGGAATCCTTTCCCCATTTCTTGTTTCTCTCAGGTTTGTCAAAGATCAGATGGCTGTAGATGTGTGGTATTATTTCTGAGGACTCTGTTCTGTTCCATTGGTCTATATCACTGTTTTGGTACCAGTACCATGCTGTTTTGGTTACTGTAGCCTTGTAGTATAGTTTGAAGTCAGGTAGCATGATGCCTCCAGCTTTGTTCTTTTGACTTAGGATTGTCTTGGAGATGTGGGCTCTTTTTTGGTTCCATATGAACTTTAAAGCAGTTTTTTCCAGTTCTGTGAAGAAACTCGTTGGTAGCTTGATGGGGATGGCATTGAATCTATAAATTACCTTGGGCAGTATGGCCATTTTCACCATATTGATTCTTCCTATCCATGAGCATGGTATGTTCTTCCATTTGTTTGTGTCCTCTTTTATTTCACTGAGCAGTGGTTTGTAGTTATCCTTGAAGAGGTCCTTTACATCCCTTGTCAGTTGGATTCCTAGGTATTTGATTCTCTTTGAAGCAATTGTGAATGGAAGTTCATTCCTGATTTGGCTCTCTGTTTGTCTGTTACTGGTGTATAAGAACGCTTGTGATTTTTGCACATTAATTTTGTATCCTGAGACTTTGCTGAAGTTGCTTATCAGCTTAAGGAGATTTTGGGCTGAGACAATGGGGTTTTCTAAATATACAATCATGTCATCTGCAAAGAGGGACAATTTGACTTCTTTTCCTAAGTGAATACCCTTGATTTCTTTCTCTTGCCTAATTGCCCTAGCCAGAACTTCCAACACTATGTTGAATAGGAGTGGTGAGAGAGGGCATCCCTGTCTTGTGCCAGTTGTCAAAGGGAATTTTTCCAGTTTTTGCCCATTCAGTATGATCTTGGCTGTGGGTTTGTCATAGATAGCTCTTATTATTTTGAGGTACGTTCCATCAATACCAAATTTATTGAGCGATTTTAGCATGAAGGGCTGTTGGATTTTGTCAAAAGCCTTTTCTGCATCTATTGAGATAATCATGTGGTTCTTGTCTTTGGTTCTGTTTATATGCTGGATTATGTTTATTGATTTGCGAATGTTGAACCAGCCTTGCATCCCAGGGATGAAGCCCACTTGATCATGGTGGATAAGCTTTTTGATGTGTTGCTGAATCCGGTTTGCCCGTACTTTATTGAGGATTTTTGCATCAATGTTCATCAGGGATATTGGTCTAAAATTCTTTTTGTTGTGTCTCTGCCAAGCTTTGGTATCAGGATGATGTTGGCCTCATAAAATGAGTTAGGGAGGATTCCCTCTTTTTCTATTGATTGGAATAGTTTCAGAAGGAATGGTACCAACTCCTCCTTGTACCTCTGGTAGAATTCAGCTGTGAATCCATCTGGTCCTGGACTTTTTTTGGTTGGTAGGCTATTAATTAGTGCCTCAATTTCAGAGCCTGCTATTGGTCTATTCAAGGATTCAACTTCTTCCTGGTTTAGTCTTGGAAGAGTGTAAGTGTCCAGGAAATTATCCATTTCTTCTAGATTTTCCAGTTTATTTGCGTAGAGGTGTTTATAGTATTCTCTGATGGTAGTTTGTATTTCTGTGGGGTCGGTGGTGATATCCCCTTTATCATTTTTTATTGCGTCGATTTGATTCTTCTCTCTTTTCTTCTTTATTAGTCTTGCTAGTGGTCTGTCAATTTTGTTGATCTTTTCAAAAAACCAACTCCTGGATTCATTGATTTTTTGGAGGGTTTTTTGTGTTTCTATCTCCTTCAGTTCTGCTCTGATCTTAGTTATTTCTTGCCTTCTGCTAGCTTTCGAATGTGTTTGCTCTTGCTTCTCTAGTTCTTTTAATTGCGATGTTAGAGTGTCAATTTTAGATCTTTCCTGCTTTCTCTTGTGGGCATTTAGTGCTATAAATTTCCCTCTACACACTGCTTTAAATGTGTCCCAGAGATTCTGGTATGTTGTATCTTTGTTCTCATTGGTTTCAAAGAACATCTTTATTTCTGCCTTCATTTCGTTATGTACCCAGTAGTCATTCAGGAGCAGGTTGTTCAGTTTCCATGTAGTTGAGCGGTTTTGATTGAGTTTCTTAGTCCTGAGTTCTAGTTTGATTGCACTGTGGTCTGAGAGACAGTTTGTTATAATTTCTGTTCTTGTACATTTGCTGAGGAGTGCTTTCCTTCCAATTACGTGGTCGATTTTGGAGTAAGTACGATGTGGTGCTGAGAAGAATGTATATTCTGTTGATTTGGGGTGGAGAGTTCTATAGATGTCTATTAGGTCTGCTTGCTGCAGAGATGAGTTCAATTCCTGGATATCCTTGTTAACTTTCTGTCTCGTTGATCTGTCTAATGTTGACAGTGGAGTGTTGAAGTCTCCCATTATTATTGTATGGGAGTCTAAGTCTCTTTGTAAGTCTCTAAGGACTTGCTTGATGAATCTGGGTGCTCCTGTATTGGGTGCATATATATTTAGGATAGTTAGCTCTTCCTGTTGAATTGATCCCTTTACCATTATGTAATGGCCTTCTTTGTCTCTTTTGATCTTTGATGGTTTAAAGTCTGTTTTATCAGAGACTAGTATTGCAACCCCTGCTTTTTTTTGTTCTCCATTTGCTTGGTAAATCTTCCTCCATCCCTTTATTTTGAGCCTATGTATGTCTCTGCGTGTGAGATGGGTCTCCTGAATACAGCAGACTGATGGGTCTTGACTCTTTATCCAGTTTGCCAGTCTGTGTCTTTTAATTGGAGCATTTAGTCCATTTACATTTAAGGTTAAGATTGTTATGTGTGAACTTGATCCTGCCATTATGATATTAACTGGTTATTTTGCTCGTTAGTTGATGCAGTTTCTTCCTTGCCTCGATGGTCTTTACATTTTGGCATGTTTTTGCAATGGCTGGTACCGGTTGTTCCTTTCCATGTTTAGTGCTTCCTTCAGGGTCTCTTGTAAGGCAGGCCTAGTGGTGACAAAATCTCTAAGCATTTGCTTATCTGTAAAGGATTTTATTTCTCCTTCACTTATGAAACTTAGTTTGGCTGCATATGAAATTCTGGGTTGAAAATTCTTTTTTTTAAGAATGTTGAATATTGGCCCCCACTCTCTTCTGGCTTGGAGAGTTTCTGCCGAGAGATCTGCTGTTAGTCTGATGGGCTTCCCTTTGTGGGTAACCCGACCTTTCTCTCTGGCTGCCCTTAAGATTTTTTCCTTCATTTCAACTTTGGTGAATCTGGCAATTATGTGTCTTGGAGTTGCTCTTCTCGAGGAGTATCTTTGTGGCGTTCTCTGTATTTCCTGGATTTGAATGTTGGCCTGCCCTACTAGGTTGGGGAAGTTCTCCTGGATGATATCCTGAAGAGTGTTTTCCAACTTGGTTCCATTTTCCCCCTCACTTTCAGGCACCCCAATCAGACGTAGATTTGGTCTTTTTACATAATCCCATACTTCTTGCAGGCTTTGTTCATTTCTTTTTCTTCTTTTTTCTTTTGGTTTCTCTTCTCGCTTCATTTCATTCATTTGATCCTCAATCGCTGATACTCTTTCTTCCAGTTGATCGAGTCGGTTACTGAAGCTTGTGCATTTGTCACGTATTTCTCGTGTCATGGTTTTCATCTCTTTCATTTCGTTTATGACCTTCTCTGCATTAATTACTCTAGCCATCAATTCTTCCACTTTTTTTTCAAGATTTTTAGTTTCTTTGCGCTGGGTACGTAATTCCTCCTTTAGCTCTGAGAAATTTGATGGACTGAAGCCTTCTTCTCTCATCTCGTCAAAGTCATTCTCCATCCAGCTTTGATCTGTTGCTGGCGATGAGCTGCGCTCCTTTGCCAGGGGAGATGCGCTCTTATTTTTTGAATTTCCAGCTTTTCTGCCCTGCTTTTTCCCCATCTTTGTGGTTTTATCTGCCTCTGGTCTTTGATGATGGTGATGTACTGATGGGGTTTTGGTGTAGGTGTCCTTCCTGTTTGATAGTTTTCCTTCTAACAGTCAGGACCCTCAGCTGTAGGTCTGTTGGAGATTGCTTGAGGTCCACTCCTGACCCTGTTTGCCTGGGTATCAGCAGCAGAGGCTGCAGAAGATAGAATATTTCTGAACAGCGAGTGTACCTGTCTGATTCTTGCTTTGGAAGCTTCCTCTCAGGGGTGTACTCCACCCTGTGAGGTGTGGGGTGTCAGACTGCCCCTAGTGGGGGATGTCTCCCAGTTAGGCTGCTCAGGGGTCAGGGACCCACTTGAGCAGGGAGTCTGTCCCTTCTCAGATCTCAGCCTCCGTGTTGGGAGATCCACTGCTCTCTTCAAAGCTGTCAGACAGAGTCGTTTGCGTCTGCAGAGTTTTCTGCTGTGTTTGTTATTGTTTACTGTGCCCTGTCCCCAGAGGTGGAGTCTACAGAGACAGGCAGGTTTCCTTGAGCTGCTGTGAGCTCCACCCAGTTCGATCTTCCCAGCGGCTTTGTTTACCTACTTAAGCCTCAGCAATGGCGGGCGCCCCTCCCCCAGCCTCGCTGCTGCCTTGCCGGTAGATCACAGACTGCTGTGCTAGCAATGAGGGAGGCTCCGTGGGTGTGGGACCCTCCAGGCCAGGTGTGGGATATGATCTCCTGGTGTGCCTGTTTGCTTAAAGCGCAGTATTGGGGTGGGAGTTACCCGATTTTCCAGGTGTTGTGTGTCTCAGTTCCCCTGGCTAGGAAAAGGGATTCCCTTCCCCCTTGCGCTTCCCAGGTGAGGTGATGCCTGGCCCTGCTTCAGCTCTCGCTGGTCGGGCTGCAGCAGCTGACCAGCACCGATCGTCCGGCACTCCCCAGTGAGGTGAACCCAGTACCTCAGTTGAAAATGCAGAAATCACCGGTCTTCTGTGTCACTCGCGCTGGGAGTTGGAGACTGGAGCTGCTCCTATTCGGCCCTCTTGCTCCACCCTCTGCATTTCTTTATCCCTTCATTTTCACTGATGTCACCTATAAGAGCTGTTTTAAAGTCCTTGTCTGCTAACTCCAGCATCTGTGTCATCTCTGGCTTCATTTTTTCTCTGGTTAATGGATCATATTCTTTGGGGTTTTTTTGTATGTGCAATAATTTGTTATTGTATGATGGAAATTTGGGTGCTATATTGTTGAGATTCTGGATTATACTGTCTCCCTCTAAAGAGTGTTGAGTTTCGTTCTTGCAGGTATTTGACTTGCTCAGTTTTTTCCCGTCAAGGCTTGTTGGTAAGTTTTTAGGGTGGGCCTACAGTAGCTCTCACTCTTTTGCAGTGGTTCTCAACTGGGGGATATTTTGTTTCCCAGGGGACCTTTGGCAATATCCTAAAACAATCCTAGGGAATATCCTAGTTATGATTTTCAAAATACAAGAAAAATGCTACTGGATTACAGTGTGTAGACAAGCCAAAGATTCTGCCAACCATTCTGCAATGCATAACAAAGAGACGTGTTCTGTCTAGATTATCAGTAGTGCTGTCATTAAGAAATGCTCCTCTAGAGGTAGAAAGGCCTTTTCCTTTTTGAGGTCTCAATTTGATGCTTGAGGTGTTCAGCATTGTCTCTCCACTTTGGCTAGTCAGAATCCCAATCTCTCCTACCACTACATCATCTCTGGAATCCCCACTTAGCTCACAGCTTCCCCACAGTTGTCTTCCGCCAGGGAAAAGTTGGGAGGCCAGGAAGAAAACAACTATGAAGGAGCTATGAGTTGAATATCCAAACAAAAACTCAAGGGGACCCCTATGTATATTTCTAGAGTTCCTCCTTTATGTAACTATCTCCCCTCTGAGACTTTGACTCACAAATTACACCTCCAAAACTTGATCTCTTTTCTTCCTGTAGTGAGAATGCTGCTTTCTTTTTAGGATCTGCTCCCCTGTGCTGCAGTTTGGGAAGTGTTCCTAGTCAGAAATCCAGTGCAAATATGAAACTCACTTCCCTGATTTGTCTGGTATCCATTGAGACAATCAGTTGTTGTCTTTATTTTATCCACTTTTATACTTGTTTTGCCTCTATGAGAGAAGCCAGGCTAAGAACAGTCAACACACAGAAAAGGGTATAACTGGAAAAACTGGAGAAATAGTCATAATCCTTAAATAAACTTTTTAAAAAAGGAACAATAAAAATACTCTTGGAACTAGTCAAACAAATATTTTAAGCCTCTAAGTTTATATCTTTCAAGCACTAAATTCCAATGTAATTTTTACATAAGTTTTAATATTTCTATTTACTTTTGCTTGAATTGGGCTATCAAGTTATAAAATTTAAGCAAAAAAAAATCCTTTAAAATAAATTCTTTTTTTTAACAAAAAAGTTCAGAGGTACATGTGTAGGTTTGTTATATAGTTCAACTTTTGTCATAAGGGTTTGTTGTACAGATTACTTCATCACTCAGGTATTAAGCCCATTAGTTATTTTTCCTGGTCCTCTCTCTTCTCCCACCCACCACCCTCTGATAGGCCCCAGGGTCTCTTGCTCCCCTCTATATTTTCATTGTTCTCATCATTTAGTTTCCCCTTACAAGTGAGAACATGTGGTACTGGTTTTCTGTTCCTGTGTTAGTTTGCTAAGGATAATAGCCTCTAGCTCCATCTATATCCCTGAAAAGGACATGATCTCGTTCTTTTTTATGGCTGCATAGTATTCCATGATGTATATGTACTACATTTTCTTTATCCATGCTGCCATTGATGGACATTTAGGTTGATTCCATGTCTTTGCTATTGTGAATAGTGTTGCAATAAACATAATGTTCATTGCATATTGTAATCTTTTATGATAGAATGATTTATATTCCTTTGAGTATATACCCAGTAATGAAATTTCTGAGTTGAATGGTAGTTCTGATTTTAGGTCTTTGAAGAATTGCCACACTGTTTTCCACAATGGATGCACTAATTTACACTCCTATCAACAGTGTATAAGCATCTCTTTTTCTCTGCATCCTGGCCAGCACCTGTTATTTTTTGACATTTTAGTAACAGTCATTCTGATTGGTGTGGAGAATTGTTGTGTCCCTATAAAGCAATAATGTTTCTTTTATTTGATGCCCTATATCAAGTTCTCATATTCCCTGGTAATATTACTCTAAATTTCTTTTGGAACATTACTCATTTACACCATCTCAGACTTGGGTTTGAGATAAAATTCACTCCCTTTAAATCGACCTCTTGAATCAGATTTATGATTGAACTCTGATGAGCTAAAGCCGGTTTGAACATACCACTACCTCAATGCAATGATCCAATCAGAAAAAGACACATGGCCTAGGCCAGTCAGAGCAAACAATATTTTTTACTGTTAATGTATAAAAACACTTTATTTATTTTTGTTGGATTTGCTGATGTAAGGACATGAATCCTGGAATTTCTAGATTTGATGCTGCTACTTTTGCAAACATGAGGAATAATCAATACATAGAGGAGTGCACAATTGAAAATCCTATTAAGATGAAGAATCAGAACCCTGATGATATTGTGGAACTATGAAACAAACAGCTCCTGAATCTAGTTCAGTCTCTGAAATGTTTTTTGAATCAACACGTTTCCCTTGTGTAAAACCCAATTGGGTTTGGCTTTTCTTTCACTTTCAACCAAAAAACTCCCAAATTATTCTTATAAGTGTCTATGTTTGAAAAAAGCCTTCATCATCAGAATAAGTTTTTGGCAAGTTTTCACCTAATGGAAGCATCCCCATGACATGGAAGCCTTAATTCAACTCCACAGAGCTAACCTGTAGCCCAATCTACATTCCTCTCAGAATTATCACAATCCCTCTGCAGGACAAATCCATCAGGACTGTCCCATAGAAAGTCAGGATCTTGGGCCAAGGTCAGCTCTTTCACATTCTTATCAAGCCCTATAGTGATAGATTAATAATGACATAAACCTGAATATTCAGTCACCATCACAGAAGACCTTAAAAATCACGTTGGCAATGTACATTATTTGTATTTACTTTTGTTCTTTAGTAACAGAATAATATATTCATTTAAAAAATTCAAATGATACACATGTATAAAACAAAAAGTGAGAGTCATCCTTTATCAACTAATTGCCATTTAGCATCTTACCTTATCCATTTACAGAGTTATGGATCTTTATGAAAACATATATACTTCTCAGTGCTCCTCACCTCCTGGTAGTCACATGCTCCCCCTGCCTGCAGGCTGGACTGAATACTTTGCTTCTAAAGAATAGAGTATGGCAGAAATTCTGGGATGCCACTTCTGGGATGCCACTTCTGGGATTAGATTGCGAAAAGACCATAGCTTCCTTCTTGAGTGCAGTCTCATTCTTTCCTGGGACACTTGCTTTGGGAGGAGCCAGCTGCAGGCTATGAGGCAGCCCTGTGGAGGGGGCTATGAGTGAGTCTTGAACAGATCCCGAGGTCAGCCAATAGCCACGTGAGGGAGGCACGGTCATGGATCCTCCCCGAGTCAAATGTGAGATAGCTGCAACTCAGCCAACACTTTTATTACATCATGAGACACCCTGAGCCAAATCCACTCAGCTAAACTGTTCCCATATTCCTGACCTAGAATCTGGGAGATAATAAACGTTTGTTGTTTTAAGCTGTTATGTTTCCAAGTAATTTTTTATGCACCAATAGATATCTGATACACTTTCTTAACATGCAGGTCTAATGTGCCTTTCTTCATATTTGGATATTTGTTTTGATTAAAATATACATATATACATATATATTTATATGTAAAATATAAAATATATATAAAATATACATATATATTTTCATCTTCCAAGTATAAATCCTAATTCTCCAAATCTTGATTCCAAAACACTAAAATCTTGAGCTTTTGTTCCTTTGAATTAAAATATAAATTGTTCTTATTTATTACCCAAACTTGCACTGTATATGAACTTCTAAGATTATATGTATTGTTTATGATCCTTTTCTTTGCATTTGCTCTTAAAATTACATAGTTTAAAATTTGTATTCTGTCATAAATATTATTCCCTGAAAATATTGTCTTCTTTCTTATACATGGGTGTGTTTGGGCCAATGGTGTACGGATGAATTTAATGAACACATTTGAATACATCTAAGCAGAAGATTTAAAAGGCATCACAAGTTTCTTCCAGCACTCTTCTGCCAAACAGTGTAACATCCCAGATAGGAACTGATCCTTCCATCCGGGTGCCAGAATAAGAGGTCAAGTGGATCAGAGGTGCCACAGAGATGTAGCCATTTTTGCATCATTGATTTTTTATAACACAAAATTCTTAAGTATAGCTGATCCTTGGGCAATGCAGGGGTTAGGGGACCTGTACCCCCATGCAGTTCAAAATCCATCTATAACTTTTGACTCCTAGAAAACCTGAGAGTCAATATAGCAGTAGACAATATTGCTAACAGCCTACTGTTGACTAGAAGCCTTATTGATAACAGGAATAGTCAACACATATTTTGTATGTTAATGTATTATATTCTGTATTCTTACAATAAAGTAAGCTAGAGAAGATAAAATGTTATTAAGAAAATCATAAGGAAGAGAGAATATATTTACTATTCCTTAAGTGGCAGTATATTATAAAGGTCTTCGTCTTCTCATTGAGTAGGCCAAGGAGGAGGAGGAAGAAGAAAGGTTGGTCTCGCTGTCTCAGGGGTGGCAAAACATGAGGAAAAGTCTGCATGTAATTGCACCCAGGCAGTTCATACCCATATTGTTCAAGGGTCAGCTGTATTAATAATCTGAATTCAGAAATATTAAAAAACAATAAGTTATCATGACCAAGTTAAGCCTATATGCATGGTTGGTTCAACATTCAAAAAAAATCAATGTAATTTACTACATTAACAGATAATAGGATAATAAATGAACAAATATTATGTAATAAAATTTAACATCCATGCGTGATTTTTTAAACTAACTTTTCTCAAATATTCAAAAATAACAAAAAAATTAATCCCCGGTAAATTATAAAATAGTTTTCATTAAAGCCATAAAGAATGTGGTTCTCAAGATAGCCATAAAACTTACCTATAGGTTTTTAAAGTAAAAATTTTAGAGGAGGATGTATTAGATTTGCTGCAAAAACAAATGAGCCCCATAATCTCAGGGACTTATGAGCACAGACCGTGTGTTTTACTGCCAGTGTTTTCACTAAGGATTTTGGAAAGTTTTTTTGATAACCTAGAGGCCATGTTCTAAATTCTGAATGTACAACTATATTCTGAAGGGTTGAGCTTCCAGAAGTCTGGCTTTCAGATAAGTGTTGAGTTACACAACTGTTTTACTGCCTAGGTATTTACCTAGGTGTATGCTTTATAATTATTCTCTAATTTGTAAAACTACACATTGTACTATACGTAATTTCTTTATTATGCTGAATTTTAACTTAAAAAATCAAAAAATGAGAATGGATAAGTTTACCTAGGATTTTAGAGTGTCTAAGAAAACAGGTCTCAGAGATGAACCTTATGAACTCTAATTAACATTTGAAGCTTGGCAGAAAATAAAGAAAAGAAAGTGTTGACAAAGCTAAGGAGAAGAAATTTTGGAAATCAAGGAGAGGATGTGTCATGGAGGTTAAAAAAAAAAGTGCTTCAAGAAGAAGATATTGATCAACCTCTTCCAAAGTTAGGGAGAAGTGAAAGATGATGACTTTCTATTTGAGCTCTAAAAGGAGCATAGCAATGTTCTATTCCAATTCTTCATTTCACGAATGATACTTTACAAAGGCCTAGAGAAGGGGACAGGAATTGTACATGTTATAGAAAAGTAATTCTGGGAGCCCAGATCTCTGAACTCTTACATCAATGCTGTCTATGTCTCTTCACTAAAGGGTACACGTGTGTGCCTCTTAGTTCAACTTCCTACTCAGAGTCTTAGAGGCAGAAGAGGTTTTGGTTTTGGGGTTCATTTTTGCCAGAGGGAGTGAGGTTGTTATATTTTGAGTTTGTACATGTTTTCCATGTTTCTCTGATACTAGCTTCAGAATACCAAAAGTTTAAGTGTCAGTTTTATTTAGAGATAATATAATTTTCTAGCCTCTGCCCCTCATTTTTTGGAACCTATGTAATCTCCTAATTCTTTCCTTCAGTTGAATTGCTGAACATTCAGAAAAACCCACATTTCAATTTCTATGGACAAAGCCTCAAATATATTAAATAATAAAACATCTAATCAAAATAAGATTTTTTTTGTCTTTCTCTTCTGCATTTCATTATTCTATGTACCATTTTCTGCCTATTTAAATGTATTCTAATTCCTGGTGTTCTTTTTGGATTTCTTCTATTCCATTCTACTCATGATTCTCTCACCCTCTCTCATAATATAAAGAGCAAAAATATCATACATTAACAAAACATAATTTGTTCATCAACATTCCCCTCTGCTTCTAACATAACATTAGTTCTGTGACTCAACACTCATCTGAGAGCCAGGAATCTGCAAGCTTCATCCTTCAGAATATAGTTGTACATTCAGAATTTAGAACAATAACTCTAGGCTATCAAAAGACCTTTCCAAAAGCCTCAAGCCCTTTACTCCCCAGAGGAGCCACATGATTTACATGATTAATCACATAATACACAAAGCTCAAGAAAGCTTGTTATAGTGTTTACCTGATCTGAGAAAATTGAACATAAGAAATTCAAATGGAAGTAGAAGGTGGTTCTGTCGATACGGACTTGTATCATTTGTTAAAGAAGTGATTTTATAGCAAACGAAGAGATAGAAGAACCATACAAACTGAAGCATGCAACCTGCTCAGCAACGCAGGGCTGTAAATGTAAGTCAAATGGAAAAAGGTCAGGTTAAATTCTTTGGAAACCATTTAGAAAAGCAGGAAAGTGTGTAACACATTTCAGAAAGATTTCCTTCAAAATATTTTTTAGTGTTTATTTGCTTTTTAGTTTGAGTGCTTAAAAGATAAGTCTAGGTTTTATTAAGAACTAGTCAGTACTCAGCACTGTTATAAAGAGATATTACTGTCCACAGAAAATAAAAATAGCCCCCAGGTTTTCGTCACTTTCATCAGCAGCATTTTTTTCTGATTATTTTTGTCTTGTTTTTCAAGTGAGATATTGAGTAACTACCTCTGTCTCTCACCCACACAAATATTAATATATTTAGTGTTTTTTCTTGTTCATATCTGTAAATCTGCTTATATGCAGCACCATCTTGCATGAAATATGCACTATGAAAATAAAAGTAACGTACTGAGTTCTTTACACATCTGATTAGATAATAGGACTAATAAGGATAACAATTTGAGATAGGTCCCTGATCTTTTCTATAGAGAGTCAATATCTTTAATTACCTTTTCAAACTGGTAAAGCTTCTTCTGATGTAAAATAATCTTAAAAATATTAAATAGAAAAAAAACTATGATCTCACCACTTTAAATAATATAAGTTTGACTTTTTAATTTCTTTTGTCTTTCTCTATCTGTGTACATATATCCTTAATTTCAATATAAATTGTAGCATAGCCACAATTTACACTGCAATATATGCTAATAAATATTACTTCCATATTTTATAAGATTATTTTATTGTGATTAAATACACATAACATAAAATTTAGAATCTTATTTTAAAGTGTAAAATTTATAGTATTTTTAAATAGTCATTTTTAAAACTTTGTAACTGTTCATCCAGTAAATTTACTGCCATTTATTTACTATTGTGCAATTGTTAGGTATTTAGGCCATTTCTACTTTTTTCAAAGCCTACATAACATGATGATGAGCAAATCTGCGTACATAATTGTAGTGCTTTTTTTTTTTCAAAAATATTTAAGATAATTTCCCACAAATGAATCACTAGAGTCAATTTACCATGCCAATGGCAATGTATCGGCTTAACAATTTCAGAGCTAACTTTTAAAGACCTCTGAAATGAACCATTTTCATAATGCAAATACTTGTTCCAGGTTTATTAGATTAATTGATGCTTTAAATTTCAGATTGTCTTAAACCAAGACATACATGAATGCTGAAAAACGAAAGTTCTCCAGTGTACAATCAACGTCATGGATATACAGAAAAAAATACCTTTCTATGACTTTCTAAGCGAATAAAGTATGAGCTGGGTGCGCTGGCTCATGCCTGTAATTTCAGCACTTTGGGAGGCCTAGGTGGGTGGATTGCTTTAGACCGGGAGTTCAAGACCAGCCTGGCCAACATGGTGAAACCCCATTTCTACTAAAAAGAAAAAATTAGCCGAGCATGGTGGTGTGTGCCTGTAATCCCAGCTACGTGGGAGGCAGAGGCAGGAGAATCCCTTGAACTGGGAAGTGGAGATCACGCCACTGTGCTCCAGCCTGGGCGACAGAGTGAGACTCCATCTAAGAAGGAAAAAACAAAAAGAGAGAGAGAGAGAATAAAGCATGATCTCCAATGCTTAATGGCTCCTATTTCTATTTTTCAAAATAATAATTATAATATTATTTTTTAAATAGCACAAAAATTGCATATAGGGTATAGGAATGCCTGGCAGTAATTAGAATGACAGCTTTAAATGCAGTTGCAAATTTTCAGACTTGCCTTTAGCATTGGGTAAACAAGCATATAGCTAATCATTTTAGAATTGTTTTTATGAAAGGAAACTGTAAATATGAATGTACTCTAGTAAATAAATTGGACAGATGTTTAGCAAAAATAACTGGAAATTCAATGCCAGTTGTCATATGATTAAAAATTGAATTCTAAATTTTCATCTATATGTGGCTGGCTATATATAAAATTATCAAATATTGTATTGCACATGAGTAATTCATACTAAATACATTCTGACAGAAAAAATAATAAGTTAAAGTTAGTTCACCTTTTTTCAACATGCAGCTGCTCATGACAGCAATTATAAAATCTCCCCCCATTTTTTTCAGTGTTTTATCTTCATGCACACAAGGAAGCAGGGGATGACCCAGCAGTGTTTGCTGAGGAGACTGGGCAACTCAGAGAAGGGGACTTCTGGAGGGAAGTGAGTCACCAGAATATTCTAAAAGCATGTGGGTCACAAAGAAATCCCCAGTCAACAGATGAAACTTCTGTTTACAATCCTGAGGTTTAAAATACCCAGCATCAGCCGTTCATACCACACGCTCGACTGGGCGCTCCACTCCTTTTCTGGTTATGAACTCTGTGACCATTCCAACGTTTGCCCTCCTGGGTGGGAGAACACGGCAAAATCTATAGGAAGTATCAAAAGCCCAATGAAGATGCTTTAGCAAACAGTTTCCTGGTGGCTAAAATTCCTTTAAAAGGAGATAGTCCCTACTTTTATAATTCATTATGAAACCTAAAATGTAAACATAAAAAATAAAAGCTGTCATGGGGAAGTAACGGACTCTCTAAGGGGTAAATGGATGCTCAACACTGCCTGTACAACAGAATTGCTCCTAAAATATTCTGATTCTAGGACCCCAGATCAACCGGATCAGGATCTCTCGGGGAGAAGCCCAGTGAGTGGCATTCTGGAAAGTCTCCAAACTGTAAGGTCTAGCCAGAGTTTACAACCAAAGTTGTAAACCATTCTGTTTCTATTCAATTTGTACAACCCTGTACACTTTCCAAAACATCTTCCCGTTTGTTATCTCATTTGATCTTTATTAGCAACACAACGAAGTACAGTTCAGAGATTGGTATCATTATTTTACAAATAAAAAACTTCGAAATCCTGAGAAGTTATGAAACCACCTCCAATAGCACAGTATGCAGATTTTAAGATCAGTAAAAGGGAGCAGAATACAAAGTGGGTAAATCTGAAGGGGTTGATGACAGATACTCCCAGAACCTAGGAGGCCTGTGTAGAACAATGAGATTGATGCTACCAAAGACAAATTTTGTTCCTGTTTTCATTTCTACCATGATTGCTATGAACCCAGAACCTATATGTTCCATCACAGAATACAGATGAGGACGGACAGTCAGCAAACCACAAGACACCACAATACATGAAGCACCTGCAAGTTGGGTTCCTCAAGAACCAGTACTGGGTTGGCCTTTTACTCTCCTACTATTCCTAGCTAGTGCCTAGCAAATACATTTTAGAATGCCTGAATCAAAGTAAAAATTTAAATTACCCCCCCCAAAATCATATTTTTCCAAAACTGTAAATGTGATTATATAATCGTCAGAAAAACTAATTAAAAATGTTTTCAGCCTATACCCATCCCTTAACCCTCAGCTTCTCCACTACAACTTTCTCCACAATCCCCCTAATGTGCCTTCTATCTCCGGCCCTCTCCACAAATGTTTTTTATTATCTATTGCACCAAAATCAATCATTTCTTTTTATGAGAGGAAATGAGGAAAACTGACTTGGAATTTACAAGATTACTACTGATGGGCTGGAGAACACATGAAACCAGTGCCCATACCCATTTTAATTTTTTTTTTTTATTTGCTCAGCTGGGAAATGGGTGAATTCGTAGAAAACAAACACAGAGCTCTAGTATTTAACCCCTCCCTCTCCAAGACTTTGCCTTAATTATGGGGAGGGAAAATTAGCCACTAGGTTATTCTGTTATAAGTCACAATAATTCTGCTCATGTCTCACTGGTAGCATATTAGTGGTTCTAGTTCCCATGAGGCTACTGTAAGGGAGTCCTATTTATAGCTACCCAATGGGGGTCTTGGTTTAGGCATCAATTTTCAAGGAACTGGAGAATACTAGAGTAACTTCTGCCTTCTCTCATTTGTCCTAACACCTCAGGCTTAAATTTTATCCTGTTCCTTGATGGTCAATTAATTTTATTTCTTTTTTTGCCTCAATCTAATTAAGTTCATCTATAGGTGGAATCTGCAAGCTCAGCACAGAAGCAGTATCCAATCCTTACTAATTTCTACAAATTGCCCTCATGTGAAGCTGACTTAGGTATTTTTGAATATCTACTTCCCATTCTATTGCCCCTTGGCAAATGGTGTGCCATAGTAATTCGTCTAGTCTGGACTCAAAAACAGAACAGTGCTCTCTTGCTCACATTTACTAATAGTGGTGGCATCTGATTATGAATAATGGTCCAGTCTACCTTACCAACCATATGGACAGTGAGCCAGTCCCCCACCACCCCAGTGCATGCCCAGAGACCGCAGTCCAACTTGAATCCACACAAAACTTCTGTTGGACCTGGCAGGTTCTTCTGAGAATAGTAGCTTCTGAAATGGCTTCTGGCATTGTACTTACCCCCAGTGTATGAAGATTCTGGCCTTTATGAGCAATTTCAAACTGTCTTGATCAGAATTTCTACAACAGCAGCAAATCTCTTAGGGTATCTAGTTTCAGGGATGTTAGAAAGAGGCTGTGAATTCCTCTATCTATCCCCACCCCTGCCAAAAAAATCTTGACAAAATCCAATGTATTTTTCATGAAGAAACCTCTCTATAAATTAAATATAGAAGGAATGTACCTCAACACAATAAAGGTCATATATGACAAATCCACAACCAACATTATACTCAACTTTGAAAAGTTAGAAGTTTTTCCTCCAAAATCAGGACCAAGACAAGGATGCCTACTCTTACCACTTCTATTCAACATAGTACCAGAAATTCTAGCCAGAGAAAATAGGCAAAAGAAAGAAAGAAAAGGCATCTAAATTGCAAAATAAGTTAACTGTTTGTTTGCAGACAATATGACCTTATACACAGAAAACCATAAATGCTCCATCCAAGAGTGTTAGAAAGAATGAAGATATTCAACATGTTTAATAAAGCGGCAGGATACAAAATCAACAAACAAAAATAAGTAGTATTTCTCTACACTAACAATGAACTTTCCAAAATAAGAAATCAGGGGAACAGTCTCATTTATAATTGTTACACCAAGTAATAATAAAATACTTATGAGTAAATTTCACCAAGGAGGTGAAAGGCCTGTATACTAAAAAATATAAAATACTGATGGAAAAAAATGAAAGAAAATGCAAGTAAGTGGAAAGATATCCTGTGTTCATGAATTTCCAGAATTAATATTGTAAAAATGGCCATATTACCCAAAGAAGTCTACAGATTCAATGCAATCTTTATCAAAATTCCATGACATTTTTTCACAGAAATAGATAAAACAATCATAAAATTTGTATGGAACTATGAATGACTCCAAACGACCAAACCAATCTTCTGCAAGAACAAAGCTGGAGGCATCACACTACCTGACTTCAAAATATACTACAAAGCTATAGTAATCAAAAACACATGGTATTGGCATTTTTAAAAAGACACATAAACCAATGGAACAGAATAGAGAGCCCAGAAATAAATTCATGCATTTACAGTCAGTTGACTTTCTACAAAGGAACCAAGAACACACATTTAGGAAAAGATAAGCTCTTCAATAAATGGTGTTGGAGCAACTGAATAGCTTTATACAGAACAATAATCTCATACCATATACAAAAACAATCAACTCAAAATGAATTAAAGTCTTCACTGTAAGACCTGAAGTTGTAAAACTACTAGAAAATAACACAGGGGAAAATTTCCATGACATTGGTCTGGGCAATGACTTTCCTGCATATGAACTTAAAAGCAAAAATAGACAAATGGGGTTACATAAAACTAAAAAGCTTCTGTACAGCCAAGAAAACAATCAACAGACTGAAGAGACAACTTATGGAATGTGAAAATAATATTTGCAAACCATACCTCTGATAAGGGGTTAATATCCAAAATATATAAGGAAATCAAAACAACTTGATAGCAAAAAACAAAAACAAAACCCTGATTTAAAAATAGGCAACAAATCTGTATACACATATCTCAAAAGAAGACATACAAATGGTTAACAAGTATGTGAAAAAATGCTCAATATAAAAAGGAAATTTGAATTAAAAGCACAGTAAGCTCACACCTGTTAAAACCTCACACCTGTTAGAACGGCTATTATCAAAATGACAAAAGATAACACTGATGAGGATGGGGAGAAAGAGCTGTTGCACACTGTTGGTAGGAATATAAATTAGTACAGCCATTATGAAAGCAGTATGGAGATGTCTCAAAAACTAAAAGTATAACATAACTACCATATGATCCAGGTTTACCATTATTGGGTATATAGCCAAAGAATAAGAAATTGCTTATGTCAAGGAAATATCTGTACTTCCATGTTCCTTGCAGTCTTATTCATAATAGCCAAGATATGGAATCAACCTAGGTGTTTATCAGCAAACGAATGGATAAAGAAAATGTGATATACTACACACACACACACACACACACACACACACACACACACACACACACACAGGAATACTATTCAACCTTAAAAAAGAAGGAAATCCTGTCATTTGTGACAACATGGATAAACCTAGAGGACATTCTGTAAAGTGAAATAAGCCAGAAACAGAAAGACAAAGACCACATAACCTCACTTATGAGTGAACTTTTAGAATTAATGGAAACAGAGAACTGGGGTGGTGGATGTGGTGAAGAGATCTTGGTCCAAAGGATACAAAGTTTCCGTTAGACAGGAAGAATAAGTTCAAGAGATCTACTGTTCAACACCATGACTATAGTTAATAACAATGTATATATTGTATTCTTAAAAATTGCTAAGAGAGTAGATTTTAACTCTTCTCACCACAAAAAGATAATAAATGTATAAGGTAATATATACATTAGCTTGAATTAGCCATTTCACAATTATATATCTATCAAAACCATGTGTACACAATACATATATACACCTTTTATTTGTCAATTACATAAATAAAATCATTTTCAAATAATTTAAAATTTCTTAAGGAACTAGGTGTTCATGGGAGGAAATCTTGTGAGTTCTGCAGACTCTTTTTTTTCATTTCTTTTTTTTTTTTTTTTTGAGACAGTCTCACTGTCACCTAGGCTGAAGTGCAGTGGCGTGATCTCAGCTCACGGTAACCTCTGCCTACCGAGTTCAAGTGATTCTCGTGCCCCAGCCTCTCGAGCAGCTGGGAAGGTCTCACTCCGGCCGCCCAGGCTAGAGTGCAGCGGCATGATCGCGGCTCACTGTGGCCTCAACCTCCTGGGCTCAGGTGATCCTCTCACCTCAGGCCCCCAACTGGCACACACCACCATACATGCCTGGCTAATTTTTGTATCTTTTTGTA
Organism: Macaca fascicularis; assembly: GCF_037993035.2. Classification (NCBI taxonomy): domain Eukaryota; kingdom Metazoa; phylum Chordata; class Mammalia; order Primates; family Cercopithecidae; genus Macaca; species Macaca fascicularis. The sequence goes on along the minus strand of NC_088386.1, from coordinate 48,785,391 downwards.
AAGACAGGCTTTCATCATGTTGCCCAGGCTTGTCTCAAACTTCTGGCCTGAAGCTATCTGCCCACCTTGGCTTCCCAAAGTACTGGGATTACAGGCATGAGCCACCATGCCCAGCCCATACTCTTAATTTAATGAATTATCATAAGCTTGATTATTTTAAAATTGTGTAATTAATATCAGTGTGATCTTCATGATTTTCTTTAATTTTTCCAATAACCATTAATTCAAGCACAATATCTCTTTCTACCAATATACTTCATTCATCTTTCCAAAATTGTTCCAACAATTTGGCAGTTATGGTACATAATCTCTCAGCTGTGGGTCTAGAGAGATGACTTGGACAGCTCTGTGCCTATCTAAGATCTAGAATTATGCCTCACCACCTCCAAAATAGTACCTTTTATCAACTGGTATCTATGTAGTCTTGATTCCAAGTAATGACATTGGTTTGAAGAAATGTAGTCAGCAAATAAGAATTTTAACAAAAACTCAAAATATTTGCTTACATAAAAAATGATAAGGTTCCAAATACATAGTCCTCAACAATCCCCTTTGCTTTCCTGTCCATTTCCGTTAAACTCCAGATGCTTCGGACAGTCTTCTCACAATTATTCCAGCTTTCCCTGAACATCCAGCCCCCACATAAGTATTGTTTTCTTTTTCATCCTCCTGCAATTTCATCACTGTATGCTGTAGTTTGACCCAACATCTCTCATATCAATTAAAAACACTCCCTCTAAAGGAGCTGAGTGAGAAAAGTTCGACTATCACAGGACTCTGGAGAGAAGAAAGTGGGGAACCTACCCATGTTAATTCTTATTGCATCAAACTAGGGGAGTGCAAACTAAAGCACAATTTGAAGTGTTGTTTCTCCTCTTCACCTGTTCCTTAGTAACCAACCCACTTTACCTTCTTGATATAAAATCTCAGTAATAGTAATTTGAGAACACATTAGCTGTTTTCTAACAGCTCGTGGAATGTGGCCCTCCTGAGCTCTAGAACAGCTGTGGAATCCAGGAATAGCTGTCAGAATATTGCCTCAATTTGAGACCTACCGACGGCAACTGTGGCTGTACTCGGCACCACGGGATGATGTTAGTGGGTGATAAGGCGATGCAAATCTTGGAAAATTGTCAAGGACAAAATGAGAACAGAAGAAATAGTCTAATGTCTTAGGGAGACTACCAATGGGCAGATGGCTGAAATGCTACAAATATGGAAAAATGAACAATTCAGGTATAAAAATTGAAAGGGGTTGAATGAAATTTGATTCCATGCCAATGAGCATCTGTGTTGTAGATCCTCCATTCAGTCCTCAAGATGTGCTCCCTGCCTTTTCCCAGCAAGCTCTGCTTCAAAGGGCTGATCTGTATCGATTATGTCCACAAGCTCCCTTGCCTTTTGGATTCCCATTGTTTTTTCCAAAGAGAAAGGAGAAAAGGAAATCATTGGATGGGAAGAGAGAGAGACTGGCTAAGGATTTTATTTTTCCAGCTCTCTCCTGCATCTTTGAAAAAGGCTATAGGGCTCTCAGATAGCCTTGGCTGTGAATTTTCTCTTTCTGGTTTCTTCCTTGCCCCTTCAGGTCTGGGTTGACTAACAGTTCCTATTATTGCTAGCCCTTTAGTACTGCAATATCCCTTGTCAATTTCCCTATAAGCCCCACCCATTCTTTTATAAGTGATTTCTTCATTAAATTCCCCTCGAGTACCTAGTTTGACTATGCTGTTTCCTGGCAGCATCCTAGTTCAGAATTCTTAAAAGGAAACAAAATAAAAGATGACTGTGCTCTGAAACAACATTGCAAATAATTTCTCAACAAAATTATTTTTTGTTCTTATCATCTATCATCTTCCTACAATTTTCTCATCAATATTCTTTATACTATGACATATCCTCCTTTATCCAGTCTAAAGGAAAAAATTCTGTCACATAAAATACAAAAGAAACCTTATTCAAAATTCTATTATTTGGATTTGGATTGCATTATATTTTTTGGTATGAAGTGGGGAATACATTTGTCTTCAAATATGTCTTATGTTTGTGCTCCAAAATCAGCTTGCTTTTGAGGGTTGAGAGTAAAATGGACAACCTAGAAAATCATTGAATTGTAAGAAAAACTATCTATTCCATTATGAAAATGTGACTGTAATTTTCATAAAGTATTGATCTTACCTTCCAGTAACATATTCATGAATACAGAAACAGAATTATTTGAAGAATATTAGGGGAGCTCCCGACTATCCCAAATTGTCTCTCTCTTGGAAGCTCTAAACTGCTTGAAAGCTTTTCATTAGTTATTCCTTGGGTTTGGTTAAGCATTACCCCATCTTTCTGTTCTCTATTCTCTTCTTCGTAGATACGTTATTCTACATGGCAGAAACTATAAAAAGAATCACTAAGAGCTTAAAGTGAATTTTCTATTGGATTCTTTCTTGTTATCAAGGGTAAGGAATTCAGAGTGCCTAAGAGAACAGGGCTTTGTAAATGTGAGAATCTGGACTAGCAACCAAAGAAGGCAAATATAACAATTATTCATTAATCTCTTGCTAACATTGAGTTCACTCTGACATAGAAGATCACCACTCTTATAGTATTTGCCGCACTTGGGTAACTGTAGGACATAAAAATGTCTTCAAGAACTGAATCTTTAATAGTGGAATATCAGTCCCAATGACAGATGGTTTGAGCAGGAGGTGTCATGTGATCTTCAGTCCTGTCACAAAGGTGACCTGAGAGTCTGTAGATACGTACATCTGTCTTTGAGTGTGTGATCTGCCTGGCTTCTCTGCATAGTTACACACTAATTTGCACACTTTCAACTCATGTTCCACAGTTAAAGTCACAGACCACCTAAGCATGAAGGAAGGAAAAAAGTAATCCAATTTAGAAATAATAGTAGTGATAGGTAAAGAAGAACGGCAATAACAACAGAAGCAACAATAACAAAACCTCGGTCCTGGAAGAAGGCATGCCTTTAATTCTCTGAGATAACCTGCTCATTTATGAGTGAGTACATTCCAACTTTCTCCTAAATTACATGCTCAGAACCAGCCTAGTTTAGCTGCAAGAACGCCTAAGAATTCCTTTATGACCAGGTGTGTATTCTATTCTTGAATCATAACGTTTTCTCTCTCCATTGGATTTGTTGAGTTACCCAGTTTGAAGGATTTTTCTAATTCAAATCTCTTTTCAGTCAGCACATTGTGACACCTTCATTCAGAGAGACCTGCTCTTGCTGTCTACAAAAGGAATATTTAACTCTGCCCTAAACTCAGCACATCCACTATTGTTAGCCTCAGCAACTGCACTGCAACAATTTAGTCTCTTAGTGGAGCGTGGAATGACTGCTCATTATTTACGTTTTTTTCTCATTTAGTATCATTTGCAAAACTGAAATTTTGCTTTCCAAATCAGTCAGCTCATCCTTATACATTATAATAAAGTTAGTGCCTAAATGTTCACATTTATCATTTCAGAGACAAATATAATGGGCTGCATTTCTAAATTTTTACTGCATATCTCTAACTCTACCTTGTCAATCCCTTAAGGGAGTATTCTTTTCCCTCCCTGCTGTGTGCTGAATACACAGTTGAAATTCTTTCTCTCAAAACTACTCTGCAATTTTATGCCTCTTCCAGTTCTCTCTTTATAAATGTTCAGGTAATTTTTCAGATTTTCATATCTTAAATTATCCTCACTGCTTCACAGTTGCAAATAGAAAAATAAAGATCTCCTTTGGGTTGACATTTAAAGGTTTGTTATTCTGTCTTTGATATATGAGCTTGATGCTCATTAACACTAAAACGAACCAGCTGAGAAAAGAAAAAAAGCAGCTGCCTTCAAAGATCCTGAAATAAATAATGTAACACAGTCTCTTCTTTTCTTCCTCACCAAAATGATATTAACAAATTCTACATTCCTTCAAAGTAAGCTTTTAAAAGTTTAATACTGTCTGCTTTCACTTTTCAAAGGTGTGCTAATGGCTTCCTAGAGTCTGATTGCTTTGTTAGGAATTCTTTTTCCTGAGAGTAGCTGTAATATATCCTCTTCCATCCTATTTTTATATGTGTGCTTTAAGATTAATATTAAAATATTTCAAAGCACCAAGTATTTGAAATTAAATATAAAGCATGTGATCCTGCGGGAAACATCATGATTGCTTGGTTTTCCTGTCATTTAGGGAGCTCCGTAAGTAGGGAATTTTTTTTTAAAGAAAAATATTTAACATGAGTAAATCAATGCTTTTCCTTTATAAAAAATGTAGAATCCATTTTTGCTCAGTATTTTTACAAGTTTTATTTCCGTGTACATTTATTTCTCTTTTCTATCACAATATTTTAGACTAAAGTGAAAATATGCTGTCTCTTCAAGGAACTACTAGAAATATAGTTTTTATCTGGCCCTTTAAATCACACCCTTTCATTCCACATCAGCCAGGAATATATGAGTATAATGGCAATTTCATTTAGCATTTAACAGGTGACCTGTTATGTATGAATCACATACTGGAAACAGTATAAGAAATCTGCTGTTTTCTCTCTCCATTATGAACTTCTAATTACTAAAACATTAAAACCTGGAATTTATGGATATTTGAAACACTTGGATTTTCTGAAACGAATATTAAATTAACAAAAGGGATAAGAAAGTTGTTAATTTTACAATTATCAGAAGTATTTTCTCGATATCTTAAGCTCAAATGGGTAGCCTTCTATTCACTATTATAGTTTTGGAAACAGAATTCTCCAGGAATGGGAGGTGCAGGCACCTGTATTGGTTGATAACTTCAATTCCCTCCTGGGGTCCCCTTTCTAGAATTTTCCACTTACTCAAATTCTCTTTCCTCACGTTTCAGTTCTTAATGCTGATCAGGATTATCTCAGGGTTCAGTTTTGTGTAGCAGACGGAGTGCAGAGATAACAAGATAGCTAGAGTTTTCCTATCTGATGGGCCTCACTCCTTCTGCAGTCTGGAGAGTGGAGCAGCATTTTCCATAAGCTTGTTGACACACAGTCAAAGACTGAGTAGGTGCTGTAACGTAGCCCTTGGCCCTTGCTATGCCAAACATAGAAATGAGAATTCAGCTGACTTGATTCAGGGAAAAACAAAAGTCAGATGTACCAAGTCCCAACTGTTTTTCATTCCATCTTAGGAGACATTTTATTAGCCTTCAATGCTGAGGTTTATACTACTATTTCTGATCCTTCAATGTGCCTGTAAATCCCTGAGAATCTTCTTATGATGCAGATCCTGATCCAGTATGTCTGGAATTTGGCTCAAGATTCTACATTTCTCGCAGAGAATCTCCCAGGTGATGCTGGTGTTATTGAGATGCTGGTCCACAGATCACACTTTGAGTAGCAAGGGACTTCAGAGGCTTAGAAGTTCTCAAACTTTGGTGTGCAAAAGAATTCCCTGGGGAACTTACTTAAAATGCAGAATTCCAAATTCCATACCCAGAGGATCTGAGGTGGAGCACAGGATTCTACTTTTATTTATTTATTTATTTATTTATTTATTTATTTATTTATTTATTTTTAGGTACTCCAGATGTTTAGGCTTCAAGGCATCATTGGCAGATTACTCCTGAAGAAAGACAAGTTTAGGGTATGCTGGTTTCAGCTTTGGACAAAGCATTAATCCAAGGTGCCAATTTGGCTTTACAACTTACTAAGACTGTAATGTGAGATAAACGATTTAATGTCTCTTAGGCATCATCCCCCAGTGTTATTAAATGGGGTTTATAATGTCTTCTCCATTGGTGTCCCAGCATTGCTACGAGGTACTAATGAGATCATGTATGCTTACAGGTGATACGAATAAATGTAAGTTATCTGGCAACCTTGTGTAATCATCCTAGAGTCATTTGATATTGAGACTCTGTCACCACCTTCTTCCTGATATGGTGCCAGCCCGACTTTTCCATGCTCTGAAATATTCAGAGAGGATCACAGTAATATGCTCCGAGGGAGTCCTGGAACACCACCAGGAGAGTCCATCAAAGAGGCGGGCTTCACCTGTGTCTATTTAAAGTTGACTACGCTTCAGGTTAGGACAATTTCAGATGCAAATTTAAATCTATAAGGCCCCAGTTTCCGGAGGGATCACTTTTCTCTTCACGGTCCAATAAGATCTTTGATATTCTTTTGTTCTTGGAGTCTAAAGCTTTGGTTTAGAGGCCTGTAAGATACAGTGAAAAAACCTTTTTCTTTTTCCTCTCCAACTAGTAGAAAAAAAGGACGAGTGACAGTGTTTGCATCAGATGTGTCTCTGAGGCAAAAGGGATGATGATGTTTACGGTAAATTGAAAGCAATGCAAGGGTCAAGTGATACTCTAGCTTTTCTATCTCTTACATTTCATTGAACATCTATTCGATCCTGTAGTTCCATCCACTAACAGAAAATATCCTCTCATATTCTGCAAATGCATCCTCTTCCAGCCCCAGCTCCCTCACATTCAACATCTGTTGTTTATTCAAGATGCAAGACATTCCCTTTAGGGAGAGATCATAATTCAAAGACATGTCAGTGCACACCCCCTTGGAAATAACGAGCTGAGCCAATGCAAAATTCAAAATATCAATTTTAAATATAAAAATAAGTAAAATTCAATATGTAAAACTGTGCTCCTCAGTATCTGAATCCACATTCACACTAAGATTATAGATGCACACAAATGCAAAAAAATTCTTTCAAAATCCATTATAACTGAAAAAAATTTTTCATGCAAATCTTGCACTGAATTCAGCTGGTTGGTGAGTCTCTGTGAAACGTGAAGGAAGCAAGGTGACTCCTGGGAACCTGAGTATTGAGAAGGACTTCAGGGAAGTTCCTCACATCCCACACACTTGCCACTCACCTGCCTGCACCCAAACTCCAAATATCTCCTCCACCAGACTGATTTCCAGAATTTTAACATGAGTAAGTCTTTCATTGGAGTTAACAAAGAAAAGATAGGCCAGGTGCAGTGGCTCATGCTTGTAATCCCAGCACTCTGGGAAGTCAAGGCAGGTAGAATGCTTTGAGCCCAAAAGTTCAAGACAAGCCTGGGAAACATGGTGAAATCTCATCTCAAAAAAAAAAAAAAAAAAGAAAAAAAACCACCCACAAAAATTAGCTGGGCAATGATGTGGTGCATGCCTGCAGTCCTAGCTACTCAGGAGGCTGAGGTGGGAGGCTATTTGAGTCTGGGAGGTAGAAGACTGCTTCAGCTGTGGAGATCAAGACTGCAGTGAGTTATGATTGCACCATTGCACTTCAGTCTACATAGTGAGACCCTGTCACACACACACACACACACACACACACACACACACACCCCACACACAAAAAAGGTAACATGTTAATCTTTGTCAGTTACTGATCCCTCCATATGATTAAATATACTATGTTTCAACAGGGATATCCATACTGGTTTCCTGTTGCTACAGTGATTAATTAGTACAAATTTAACAGCTTAAAACACAAATTTCTTGTCTTACAATTCTGGAGGTCAGAAGTCCAAAATGGGTTTGGCTGAGCTAAAATTAAGGTGTTTGCAGGGCTGCGTTTTTCCTGGAGACTCTAGGAGAAAATTGGTTTTCTTGCCTTGTCTAGTGTGTACAGGCCACCTGCATCCCTTGGCCCCTTCCTACATCTTCCAAGACTGTAGTATAGCATCTTCAAATCTCCCCCTCTGTCTCACACACACATCCCTGCTTCGATCTTCATATTTTCTCTGATTCTGCCTTCCTCTTTCATCTTTTAAGGATCCTTGTGATTACATTGCGCCAATCCAGGTGGGCTTGTATTATTACAAGGTAATCTCTCAATCTTGAGGTCCTTACTCATGTCTGCAAAGTGCACTTTGCCAATATGAAGTAACCTATTTACAGGTTTCAGGGATTAGGATGTAGACAACTTTGCAGATCCATTATTCTGCCTACCACTGGACCCAGAAAGCAATTCTATAAAACGGGGGTTGGTTTTGATAGTAAGTACAGGAAATAAAAAAGTTAGCAGTAAATGCCTGGATGAAAATGGATGGCACACAAAAGAAAGATATCAAGCACCTGGAAGAGAGAAGGTATGACCAAATTAGAGAAAAAAGCCTTAACAGAAAGTATATACAGTGATGAAGACAAACTCCATCTACTTCAAGTAGGCTCTGCAACAAAATAAAAAATATGTAGGTGGTAAGCATAAATGTGCCAGTGATTACACATATATGTGCATATATAAATATATAGATACACAGAAATATCTGATGGGAATTATATCAGTTGTCTTTTGATGGTATGGTTACGGGTAACTTTTTCTTCTTTCTGTAATTTTTGTTAATACTACCTTCTAAATATTCTCCCTGACTTGTTATGAACTGCCCAAGCCCCAGTTCCATCTCTTTTCCCTGGGATTACTACGGTTGCCTCCTAAATTTTCTCTTTGCTTTCATATTTGCTCCTTTAATTCCTTCTCCAAACATCATCCAAAAGTGTCAATCTGATCTGCTGCCACTGTACCCCCAACAGCTCCTGCAACCTCAGCTCTTTGCTGGCTTTTCTCACACTCTGTGGGTGACCCACACTGATTTTCTTGATAATCCTTGAAGCCAGACCTCCTGTCATGTTCTCCCATAGTAGCTGGAATACTTTTCCTACTGTTACACACTGTCTTAACTTTTCGTGAGACTGTATCTCCGTAAGGGCATTGCTATTATAAATCCAGCTTTTAACATGATTCCCAGCATATGAGTTCTCAGTAAATGTGTTGAATTAACAAATGCACTACTTTAAAGTAAAATTACAGATAAGACACCCTTTCTTCTTCTCTCAGACAAGAACATAGATGGTGCTTTTGCCCTGTTGACCCCTTTGCCACCTACTCCCTCCAGGAGAGAACCTTGGGGGTGAAACAGCTAATGGTTCACATCCTTTGGCCCACTGTGATGTGCTTCAGAAAACTACTCATTTGAGCGACATGTAAATTACTAATGATGTATGAATTATGATTACAATCATTTGAAACATGGATAGAAGTGTAACCAAGCACCAGAAACACCTGTAGAAAATCAAAGATAGTTTTTTTATGAAGTGGCCCTGTGAATAGAGCATTTCCTTTTTCAAAATGCTTTTTGTTTCATACATCTCCTTTCGGGGAAAGTATTGCTACTATTCAAAGTGAACTGGCTAGACAAAGCACTGCACACGCATGCAAAGACACACACGAAGACACACCCACACACAGTTCAATTCAGTCAAATGGAAGGTGTTTTCCCTACATGTCTCCAGACAATTCGTATTTTTACACACATTGGAAAGTTTTAACAATATTTTTTGGTCCACAAGAGGTTTTTTTTTTTTTTTTTTTTTTTTTTTCCTTTTTGAACCTAAGTAGCCTGGCAGCAAAATCTAAAGTTATGCAATGGACATAGTTTTTATTCTGAGTGTGGAGCATCCGCCAGAAACTCCAGAGTAGGAGGAGGGGTGATGCTTTGTGTTTCATCTCAAGAAGCAGGAGCCGCCTTCCAGTTTTGGGTAACCCCTGGCCCAGCGTGGTGGTGGGGATGAAAAGCTGGGGAGTTCTAGCACTGACCAGAGCAAGGAAAGGGAAAAATTCACATATGAAATCTTTTGAAAATGCTGTTGAAAATATTGTTATTGTTTTGTATTCTACTATGTGATCCTAGATGATGAGTAAAACAATGGATAAGTCATGGCCCCCAACTCCCATGAATTAGTGAGAAATGTTGATATCTTTTTTCAACCTAAAATTCAAGATGCAGCATATCATATGAACATTGCTATAATAATAAAGATAAAATTGCTAAAATAATAAAAATAGCTTCTGGGCTGTTTTATAAAATGATGCAGATGCTATATCATTCTGTAATCAGTACCCAACTGGCATATCTTTTATCTTACCCTTACTATTTCTATCAAAATGCCTGATTGACAATCATGATTAGGACTAGTGGCCACAGTCAGTATTAGTGGATCTTTAAACCTCCGTCAAATACATCCACAGAGATCAACTTTGTTTATTTTTTGAGAAAACACAAATTTTGTTTTGGCTAAGACTTTCAAAGAATCTCTAATAAACCAACAACAAAGACAAGGAAAATGTAAAACAATATCTAGATTTAGATCTGCTAAATTTTATAGTGAACAGTACAGAAAATGGCATTTTTCCTGTTACATTTATATAACTATATGATAATTAACGACAACATCATCAGGTTATATTTTCACAAATGGGGAACACTGAATAGAAACAAGACTGCATTTCTGTTACATAAAAATTTGTGGCACTGAAGTGTGTCATTAGTTTTACTAAAGAAATTATCAAAATACTACTCCATGCACGGTACAAAATAAGGCTTTTAAAGGACATAGGTGGTAATATGTAGGAAGTTTTAAAGAAAATGCCTTGGTCTTGTCCTCAGTAGTGACTCTACAAAGAGTACTGTATATGGAAAAAATTTCTGTCACTTAAAGTTACAGAAGAGCACAATAAGCAAAACAAGGAGATTGGTATTGTTCACTGGATTATTATTACTAACACAGAAAGTGCTTAATGACAGTTTAGTGATGATCTATAATAAAACGATTCTTACTCAGATGCAACTGCTTTAATTGCGACAGCTTTTTGGTAACCAGTGCCACCAAATTTCTTTAATAACTCTCACAGAGTAAATCACTTTTTAAGAATTAAATACCCACAAAGAACCATATAGGGAATGTTTCTTGAACTTTAATTTTAAATAATGCTTTCTTTGTGAAACAGCCACACTCTAAGATCCTTTTGGTACTACCAACATCACTGCCTGGATGAAGTTCAAGGCTAGCCTGGTTCTTACCAAAATTCTTAGCTAAAAATACTATCAATAATAAAAAAAGGATAATAAATAGCTAATGGCTAACAATTTTGAACAAAGCAATCTATTGAAAATTAGAAACACTGAGGTCTCTGTTCATGGATTTTTCATAGATAGTAAGGTGACTTTAGAGTTAAGAAAGGAATAATAGGGCCGGGCGCGGTGGCTCAAGCCTGTAATCCCAGCACTTTGGGAGGCCGAGATGGGCGGATCACGAGGTCAGGAGATCGAGACCATCCTGGCTAACACGGTGAAACCCCGTCTCTACTAAGAAATACAAAAAAACTAGCCGGGCGAGGTGGCGGGCGCCTGTAGTCCCAGCTACTCGCGAGGCTGAGGCCGGAGAATGGCGTGAACCCGGGAGGCGGAGCTTGCAGTGAGCTGAGATCCGGCCACTGCACTCCAGCCTGGGCTACAGAGCGAGACTCCGTCTCAAAAAAAGAAAAAAAAAAAAAAAAAAAAAAAAAAAGAAAGGAATAATAAAAATGCAAGGATAGACATTTCTTTAAAAAGAAATCAATTTGGTAAAATTCTTCAGAAGTGAAAACCGAGCTTTGCAGAAGTAAGCAACCTGCCTTTGGCCACACAACTGGTAAATGAGATAGCCAGGATTTTGGTCCATTGTCTATCCTACTCCATTTTCATGCTCCTGACCATCATGCTGTATGGCCTATCAATATAGGAAAACATGTGCAAATAGGATTCTTAGGTACTATTTTACCATTTGTTTTGTGGAGAGGTCCCACGTGGCAGCTCATGGTGCTAAGCTGGATCCCAGAAATGTTTAAATTGGCCTGCAGTTTAGCTCCTTCCCACTGTATACATCTCTCTGTCCCTGAAGTTACATGAGATGCAACCTCTGAGATACTCTAGTCTGTATTTCAAATGATTTTAAAAGTATCTTCTCATGTATTCATTAGTGAGAATGAATCAAAAAGTTAACAAGAAATGGAGAGTGATTCCCATAAGATGAGAGTGGACTGATGCACAGAAATCCTAAATAACTCACCAAGGAAGGCAGTAGAAAGTAGTGAAAGGAGAATTAGCTCTGTCTTACATTCTTATTCAACTACTTTGGGATAAGTTACTACAACCATCTGGGTCTCAGTTTTATCATCTATAGAATGGGGTTCTTATTACCATTCCACATAGGTGCAGGGAGGCTTAAATTATATTACACAGATAAATCCTTCAACAGAATGTCTATATTCTAGCAGGTTCTCAATAAAAATTAATTTTTTCTGTCATTAGTGGTAGAGGACAAAGTTAATAATGTATGAGGAAATGAGGTCATTGGATAAGATCATAAAGATCCCCTCTGCTCTCTGGGGTATGACCCAACCCACCATTGTGAATACAGATTAGAAGCTTAATTAAAGTTGAAGAGTAAGATCAATATATTCTTGAGCTAAATGAAAAGAGAATCAATGTTTAACTAGATTTTTAATTATAAAAATGAACATACACTCATGGTAAAAAGAAATCCAGAGACTAATAGGAAGAAAACTACAAGTCATGGGATACAAAACTCCAGCAATACCCCAGAAATTATTACTGCTGGTTACAACTGTAATCTTAGAATTTTCATTCTTTCCAAGAATTTTTATAACATTCAAGTATATAGATATTAATATTTTACATGTAGCTATTTATGTAAAACAGATTATAAGTATATAAATTTAAGTACAGTAGCCCCTCCTTATCCATGAGTGATACATTTCAAGATCCCTTATGAATGCCTGAAACTGTAGACAGTACTGAACTCTCCATTTACTAAGTTTTTTTCTGTACATGCATACCTATGATAAACTTTATGAATCAGGCACAGTAGGAAATGAACGACAATAACCAGTAATAAAATAGAACAATTATAACAACATGCCAACATCCCTCCTATTGCTCTTTGGAGCCATTATTTAGTAAAATAAGGGTGACTTAGACACAAGCACTGCAATAGTATGACAGTTGATCTCATAACAAGATGACTACTAAGTGACATATACAGAGTGAATAGGCTGAGACATATACACAGTGAATAGGCCGAGCAAAGGGATGATTCATGTCCCAGGTAGGATGGAATGGGACAATGTGAGATTTCATCAGGCTACTCAGAATGGTGTCCAATTTAAAACCTATAAATTGTTTATTTCCAGAATTTTATATTTATTTTCAGACCTTGGTTTACCACAGGTAACTAAAGCAAACTTCGTATGGGACCAAAAAGGAGCCAGAACAGTCAAAGTATTCCTAAGCAAAAAGAACAAAGCCAGAGGCATCACATTACCTGACTTTAAACTGTGATGGAAGCTACAGTAAACAACAAAGCATGATACTGGTACAAAAAAAGACACATACACCCATGGAACAAAATAGAAACCCCAGAAATATAGCTGTACACCTATAGTCATATTTTTGACAATGTTGACAGGAATAAGCAATGGAGAAAAGAATCCTTATTCAATAAATGAGCCTGGGGTAGCTGGTTGACCACAAGCAGAAGAATAAAACTGGATGACTGCCTTTCCCTATATACAAAAATTAACTGCAAATGGATGCAAGATTTAAATGTAAGAACTCAAACTATAAGAATCCTAGAAGAAAACCTAGGAAACACCCCTCTGGATATTGGCCTTAGAAAATAATTTATTTATAACTAAGTCCTCAAAAGCAATTGCAACAAGACCAAAAATGGACAGATGGGGCCTAATTAAACGGCTTCTGGATAGCAAAAGAAATCATCAACAGAGTAAACAGAAAACCTACAGAATGATAGAAAATATTTGCAAACTATGCATCTGACAGGTTTAATATCCAGAAACTTTAAGAAACTTAATTCGACAAGCAAAAAACAAATAACCTCATTAAAAATGGGCAAAGAACAGACACTTCTCAAAATAAGACATACAAGCAGTCAACAAACAAGAAAAAAATGCTGAACATCACTAGTCACGTGAGATGCCATCTCACATGTGTCAGAATGGCTATTATTAAAAACTCAAAAAACAACAGATGCTGGTGAGGCTGCTGAGAAAAGGAAATCCTTATACAATATTGGTGAGAATGTTAATTAATTCAGCTACCATGGAAAACAGCTTAGATATTCCTCAAAGACCTTAAAACAGAACTACCATTTGACCCAGCACCCCATTACTGGGTATGGAATTACAAAAGTAAATAAATTACTCTACCAAAAAAATTCATTTGTATGTTTGTTGCAGCAGTATTCAAAATAGCAAAGACATGGAATCAATTTAGGTGTCTATCAATGGTGCATTGGGTAAATAAAATGTCATACATATATACCACAGAATACTACACAGCCAGAAAAGAGAATGAAGTTATGTCCTTTGCAACAAAATAGATGAAACTGGAGGCCGATATCCTAAGCAAATTAACGCAGGAACTGAAAAGCAAATACAGCATGTTCTCATTTATAGTGGACACTGGATATTGGGTTCTCACGCACATAAAAATGAGAGTAATAGACACTGGCAACAACTAGAGGTGGGATGTAAGACAGGGGAAGGATTAAAAATCTGCTTATGGGGTACTATGCTCACTAACTAGGTGACAGGATCAATTATATCCCAAGCATTACCATCGCACAATATACCCATATACCATACTAGCATATGTATCTCTTGAATCTAAAATAAAACTTAAAATTACTTCAAAAATTATCTTATCTATTATTGAATAATAACAAGATAATGTTAAAGTTATAGGAGAAAAACAATGCAAGAACATTCATGTCTAGAAAAACAAATTTCTTAAACAGAATACAAAAAGAAATAACAAAGAAAATATTGATTACTTGAAATACATTAAGATTAAGGACCTCTTTTTATTTTAAAAAATGTACACTAGAAGCCAAGCTATAGAGTTATAGAAAATATTTCCTCTAAATATACCTCACAAAGAACCTAAATCTAGAATATATAAATAACTGATTTTAATCAGTAAGAAGACAAAGAAGACAATTAAAAATAGGCAAAAGACCCAATAAGAGAGAAGATATTCAATTGGCCAACAAATGTAAGAGAAGGTGCTCAACTTAGTCATCAGAAACTACAAATTAAACATGCAATGTGTCTGTTAGAGATTTGGGACTGTATTAACAGAATAGGAAAACATGATAAAATATTGTATTTATACAAGAGCATTTTATTTATGAAAATGGGCATTTTAAGTTATTTGCAAAAGGAGAATTGATTCAATATACAGTTTATAGAAATATTGGCTATTCATCTAGAAAACATATAGTTAGATCACTACCTCATACCACACAAAAAATAAATAAATTTATTAAAGGCCTACGTTTAAAGCTAAAATTATTAAAAGTAAATATAGAATTTATGTGTTTTTCAAGAGGATAGTTTTTCTATATAAAATGAAAAACCCAAGAATTATAAAAGAACAAACTTTGATAAATTTAGTAAATGAAAGTATAAACGTTTTCTAAATAATACAAAACAAAGTGTAAAGTGAAAAACTTGAAAGAAAAGCATAATATGTAATAGACAAAGAAATAATATTCACAATAATAAAACATGTTTTACATAATACATTTGATAGTATGCATAAGAAAAGCATAGTCTCATGCAAAGATAGAATACCAGAAATAAACAGGAATGAAATGCAAATGGTCTTTACAAAAATGAAAAATGCTTAACTTTATTAATAGTTCAGAAATGCAAATTTAAATGAAAATGAAATATAACATCAATTATTTTGGCAAATTTTAAAAAATAATAAACTGTGTTGGTGGTGATGCAGACAATTGGTACTCTCCTAAACTCTTCATGGGAATATAGTTAATATACTGATAATTTCATTGTGTCAATTTCAATTGGCAGGATCTATCTTTTTTTTTTTTTTTCTGTTCTTCAAACTTAAGCTCTACTTCCTGGAAGCTGCCATGGAAAAATACTGACATTTGTACAGAAGGCTATATTATTGTAATGGCAAAAAAACTAGAACAAACACTTACCAATAAGGTATTAATAAATCATGACATAGCCTTATTATGGAATGCTTTACATCCATTATAAAGAATGAGTAGCCATATATATTGAATCGAGAAAGAGAGAGAGAGACATTATCAGTCCATTTTGTGCTGCTATAACAGAGACTGGATAATTTATAAAGAACAGAAATTTATTTATCATACTTCTGGAGGCTGAGAAGTCCAAGATCAAGGCACTAGCATCTGGTGAGGGCCTTCTTGCTGCCTCCTCTCATGCTGAAAGGCAGTAGGGCAAAAGGGATGAACTCCCTTCATCAAGCCTACGGGCACCTAATCCCATTCACAAGGAAGTAGTTCTCCTTGCCTAATCACCTTTAAGACCTTTTGTCTTAATACCGTAATATAACCTGAACTTTAGAGGAGACACCTTTAAACTACAGAAGACAAAATAATCTCTAAAACATATTGTTAAAATTAAAGAGCAGGAGAAAACAGTTGACTATGTTATTTAGGAAAAATTTTAAAAACCCACTAAACCAAATGTGTGCTTCTGTATTACAAAAATCTGAATATACACCAAACTATTAACAGGTGTTATTCTTGAGGAATCAAGGTTGCGGAAGTGGGGCAATACAGGGAAAGGTTGATTTTTAAATATTTTATTATTTGACTTGTTCACATCTAACAGGTATTCACATATTACAAGTTTTTAAAAGACAAAACAACTTATTTGCAGTTGAAAAATTAAAAATTATCAAATGAGAAATAATAGAAAGAAAAGCATACTAATATGCTAAGCCTAATTGACCGCAATGTAGCCCCCACAGTCTGTGTAAAGAATGGTAGGCCACATTTGTGAGACAGTCCTCATCATCATACCCCAGTTCTTCAAAATGAATAGCCCTGAAGGCAACAAGATGTGGAAGTCAGTTAAGAGACTGAAAACAACTGGAAGTAGGTGATCTATTAGTATTTAAAAACCTGATTTCAAATAAAAGAATAAGCAAAGTAGAGAAAAGAACACATTTCCATGTAGAAAACCAGGAACTTTTGACAAAAGGAGAGACTCCAAATGCAGAGTCTGCTATATATAGAAATTTTGACTCACCCAAGAGCCATTTTGTATTCACAGTTCCAAGATATAGAGAAGTCAGCATATACAGCAGTGTCAACTGACTTCAGGTACTGAGGTCCCAGTCTGGGACCCTTTTCAGCCATATTCCTCATTTATTCTGCAGTTCTCTACAGAGCTCCCTCCTACAAGTATCTCCTTCTCCTTTGTAGTTACTCACTCTGGTCCATTCTGCCTGTTTGAAGCAAAATGGAGTTGGCTACTAGAAAATGTGGTGCAAGATAGCAAGAAGGACAAAGGAAGGGTGGTACCTATTTCTAGATTTTTCACTACAACCACATAGGCCCTGACCCAGTATGGTTCCTTACAGACTGACACAAACACCTGGCAGGCTGAGTCTCCAATAACGGCAGGCTGGCAGTGATGGAAAGCTATAAATTTTTTTTTTTTTTTGACTAAGTCTCACTCTTGTCGCCCAGGCTGGAGTGCAATGACGCCATCTCGGCTCACTGCCACCTCCACCTCCCAGGTTCCAGTGATTATCTTGCCTCAGCCTCCTGAGTAGCTGGGATTACAGGCACCTGCCACTACGCCTGGCTAATTTTAGTAAGCTATAAATTATTTGAACAACATTTAAGTCAATTACCAGAGACACCTCTGCTGAACATTCCTAAGGAGTCTCCCTGGTATGCTTGTCATGATAAACAATCAAAAATAAATTGCGCTAAAAAGGAAAATGTTTCTGACATTTATTTCAGCAACCAATTAGAATACGATAAGGATCCATTTTAGTTTCAAATATTTTACAAAGTTAAGGAACTGAAAAATATATAGAATTACACATACACACTATTATTTGGCCAACAGATACGACATTTGATTGTTCTACAGTGGAGACAACTAAATGAAAAATTCACCCTCCTGTGACACTCACTGAAAATCAGCAGTAGCTTAATGTAATACTCCATGTGATTCTTTCATGAGTCAGGCCATTTTAATTCCCAAAGTTTATCTTGAACACTAAATAAATATTTCTCCACAAATCATGACTCTTCAGACACTTTTTAATTATCATAATTAATTATAATATCTATGGCCACCATTTATATTACCTTCTATAAATGGCAATTTCAACTGATAACAAACCCAGCCATCATTAATGGCCATTCTCTGTAATCTTGTCAAGTTATAAGTACCGGGTAAGAAGCATTATTCTAAAGACAGGTTAATTAAAGTCATAAAGATGATTCTAGACAAAGGACAAGGAAGCAGCACCCGGAACCATACTTTTTGCCTACTAGCCTTCAAATCAGTTACTTTCACCTCATGTAACCTAATTGCTCTTTTCTTTTACATTTTTCAGTGGTTCATTTTTTTTTTTTAATTATACTTTTTAAGTTCTGTGATACATGTGCAGAACGTGCAGGTTTGTTACATAGGTATACACGTGCCATGGTGGTTTGCTGCACCCATCAACTCATCACCTGCATTAGGTATTTCTCCTAATGCTATCCCTTCCTAGCCCCCCACCCCCTGACAGGCCCTGGTGTGTAATGTTACCCTCCCTGTGTACATGTGTTCTCATTGTTCAACACTCACTTATGAGTGAGAATATGCAGTGTTTGGTTTTCTGTTCCTGTGTCAGTTTGCTGAGAATGCTCAGTTTGCTGAGAATGCTTAGCAAACTGACACAGAAACAGATTCATGGTTTGCAGCTTCATCCATGTCTCTGCAAAAGACATGAACTCATTCTTTATTATGGATGCATAGTATTCCATAGTGTATATGTGCCACATTTTCTTTATCCAATCTATCATTGATGGGCATCTGGGTTGGTTCCAAGCCTTTGCAATTGTGAATAGTGCTGCAATAAACGTACGTGTGCATGTGTCTTTAGAGTAGAATGATTTATAATCCTGTATGTATATACCCAGTAATGGGATTGCTGGGTTAAATGGTATTTCTCATTCTAGATCTTTGAGCAATTGCCACATTGTCTTCCACAATGGTTGAACTAATTTACACTCCCACCAACAGTGTACAAGCATTCCTATTTCTGCACATCCTTTCCAGCATCTGTTGTTCCCTGACTTTTTAATAATCTCCATTCTAACTTGTGTGCAATGGTATCTCATTGTGGTTTTGATTTGCATTTCTCTAATGACCAGTGATGATGAACTTTTTTTCATATGTTTGTTGGTCACATAAATGTCTTCTTTTGAGAAGTGTCTGTTAATATCCTTTGCCCACTTTTTGATAGGGTTGGTTTTCTTTCTTGTAAATTTGTTTAAGTTCTTTGTAGATTCTGGATACTATTCCTTTGTCAGATGGATAGATTGCAAAAATTTTCTCCCATTTTGTAGGTTGCCTATTCACTCTGATGATAGTTTCTTTTGCTGTGCAGAAGCATTTGAGTTTAATTAGATCCCATTTGTCTATTGTGGCTTTTGTTGCCATTGCTTTTAGTGTTTTAGTCATGAAGTCTTTGCCCATGCCTATGTCCTGAATGGTATTGCCTAGGTTTTCTTGTAGGGTTTTTATGGTTTCAGGTCTTACATTTAATTCTTTAAACCATCTTGAGTTAATTTTTGTATAGGGTGTAAGGAAGTTGTCCAGTTTCCGTTTTCTGCATGTGGCTAGCCAGTTTTCCCAGCACCATTTATTAAATAGGGAATCCTTTTCCCATTGCTTGTTTTCCAGGTTTGCCAAAGATCAGATGGTTGTAGATGTGTGATGCAATTTCTGAGGCCTCTGTTCTGTTCCATTGGTCTATATATCTGTTTTGGTAACAGTACCATGCTGTTTTG
The DNA here is from genome assembly GCF_037993035.2 of Macaca fascicularis. Lineage (NCBI taxonomy): Eukaryota > Metazoa > Chordata > Mammalia > Primates > Cercopithecidae > Macaca > Macaca fascicularis. The sequence continues at coordinate 48,765,691 of NC_088386.1, read as the reverse complement.
GTTACTGTAGCCTTGTAGTGTAGTTTGAAGACAGGTAGCATGATGCCTCCAGCTTTGTTCTTTTTGCTTAGGATTGTCTTGGCTATACGGACTCTTTTTTGGTTCGATATGAAATTTAAAGTAGTGTTTTCTAATTCTCTGAAGAAAGTCAATGGTAGCTTGATGGAGACAGCATTGAATCTATAAATTACTTTGGGCAGTATGGCCATTTTCATGATATTGATTCTTCCTATCTATGAGCATAGAATGTTTTTCCATTTGTTTGTGTTGTCTCCTATTTCCTTGAAATGTGGTTTGTAGTTCTCCTTGAAGAGGTCCTTCTCATCCCTTATAAGTTGTATTCCTAGGTATTTTATTATCTTTGTAGCAATTGTGAATGCGATTTCACTCATGATTTGGCTCTCTGTTTGCCTATTATTGGTGTATAGGAATGCTTGTGATTTTTGCACATTGATGTTGTATCCTGAGAATTTGCTGAAGTTGCTTATCAGCTTAAGGAGATTCGAGGTTGTGATGATGGGGTTTTCTAAATATACAATCATGTAATCTGCAAACAAAGACAATTTCACTCCTTCTCTTCCTATTTGAATACCCTCTATTTCTTTCTATTTTCTGATTGCCCTGGCCAAAACTTCCAATACTATGTTGAATAGGAGTGTAGAGAGAGGGCAACTTTGTCTTGCGTTGGTTTTTAAAGAGAATTCTTCCAGCTTTTGCCCATTCAGTATATTTGCTGTGGGTTTGTCATAAATAACTCTTACTATTTTGAGATATGTTCCATCAATACCTAGTTTATTGAGAGAGTTTTTAGCACTAAGGGGTGAATTTTATCAAAGGCCTTTTCTGTATCTATTGAGATAATCATGTGGTTTTTGTCATTGGTTCTGTTTATGTGATGGATTATGTTTTATGAGTTGCATATGTTGAACCAGCCTTGCATCCAGGGATGAAGCCGACTTGATCGTCGTAGGTAAGCTTTTTGATGTGCTACTTTTTAAAAATCACAATGTATGTTATTGTTTTTGTTTTTTATTGAGACAGGGTCTCACCCAGTCACCTAGGCTGGAGTGCAGTGTCACCATCTTGGCTCATAGAAGCCTCAACCTCCCAAGTTCAAGTGATCCTCACACCTCAGTCTCCCAAGTAGCTGGGACTACGAGTGTGCCATCTTGCCTGGCTAATTTATGTATTTCTTATAGAGACAGGCTTTCACCATGTTGCCCAGGCTGGTCTCAAACTCCTGGGCTCAAGCAATCCACCCACCTCGGCCTCACAAAGTGCTGAGACTACAGGCATGGGCCACTATGTCTGGCCACAACTCTATGTTTTTACAGCTTAAATTGCATTTGGAGCCAAAGCAAAAGAAGCTTTGTCTACGAAGTAGACACTACATATAGGAGGTGAATGTCTAGGCACTGAAGTCAAACTGTCTATGTTTAATCTGACCTCTATCACTTGCAGGTTGCAGAATCTTAGACCAGTTACTAAAACTCTAACAGACATCAAAGACAAATAATTGATCCTTAAATTAAATGAGCTACTGCATTAAGAGAACTCAGTCTAGTGTCTAGCAATAGAGTGCTCACACATGGAGCACAAGTTTTGTCTTGCTCATCATGAACTCTTTAGTACCTAAAATGTCTGACACAGAGTAGATGCTCAGAAAGTGTATTGCATGTTGGAACATTTATTTAGAAACCCGGTAAGAGAAGGTCTGCAGATTACTCAGATTACTAGAGTTTACCTGCATCAGGAATTGGAATTGGTCCCAAACTAAATTCTGTATCTTAGAAAATGGATCTTTTGAAATCATCTTGTTAGTAAATAAGGTTCTTCTTCAGAAACACACATTGCAGTTTAGCTTAAGTCTTTTTATAAGGGACTGATATGGTTTGGCTCTGTGTCCCTACCCAAATCTCATCTTGAATTATAATCCCCAATGTGTCAAGGGAGGGACTTGGTAGTAGGTGATTGGATTATGGGGTCAGTTTCCCCCATACTGTTCTTATGATAGTGAGTTCTCAAGAGATCTGATGGTTTCAAGGTGGCACTTCCCCCTTCGCTCTCTCTCTTTCCTGCCACCTTGTAAATAAAGTACTTGCTTCTTCTTCACCTTCAACATGATTGCAAGTTTCCTCAGGCCTCCTGAGCCATGTAGAACTGTGAGTCAATTAAACTCCTTTTGTTTATAAATTACCCAGTCTCAGGTAGCATCTTAATAGCAGTGTGAAAACAAACTAATACAGAGAATTGGCACTGGCAGAGTAGGGTACTATTACAAAGATAACCTGAAAATGTGGAAGCAACTTTGGAACTGGTAACACGCAGAGGTTGAAACAGATTGGAGGGCTCAGAAGAAGACAGGAAAATGTGGGAAAGTTTGGATTTTCCTGGAGACTTGTTGAATGGTTTTAACCAAAACGTTGATAATTATATGGACAAAGAAGTCCAGATTAAGGGGGACTCAGGTGAAAATGAGGAACTTTTGGGAACTGGAGTAAAGGTCACTCATGCTATGCTTTAGCAAAGAGACTGGTGGCATTTCACCTCTGCTCTAGAGATCTGTGAAACCATGAACCTGAGAGAGATGATTTAGGGTAACTGAAGGAAGAAATTTCTAAGCAGCAAAGCATTCAGGAGGTTACCTGGCTCATTCTGAAAGTGTTTAGTCATATGCATTCCTAAAGAGATTATCTGAAAGCGAAACTTTTATTTTATTTAAAAAAAAAAAAAAAACATAAAAAGTTTGAAAAATTGGCAGCCTGACCACAAGGTAGAAAAGAAAAACCCATTTTCTGGAAAGAAATTAAAGCCAACTGTAGAAATTTGCATAAGTAACAAACAGCCAAATGTTAATTGCCAAGACAATGGAGATAATGTCTCCATGGCAGGTCAGAGATCTTCAAGGCAGTCCCTCCCATCATAGGTTCAAAGGCCTAGGAGGAATAAATGATTACATGTGTCTAGCTTACAGCCCTGCTACTCTGTGCAGCCTCAGGCCTGGGTGCCTGGGGTCTCAGCCACTCCAGCTCCAGCAATGGCTGAAAAGGGCCAAGATACAGGTTAGGCCATTGCTTCAGAGGGTGCAAGACCCAAGCCTTGGTGGCTTCCAGGTGGTGTTGGGCCTGCAGGTGCACAGAAGACAAGAGTTGAGCTTTGAGAACCTCCACCTAGATTTCAGAGGATGTATGGAAACACCTGGATATGCAGGCAGAAGTCTGCTGCAGAGATGGAGCCCTCATAGAAAACCTGTACCAGGGCAACACAGAAATGAAATGTGAGGTTGGAGCCACCACACAGGTCCCCACTGGGTCACTGTCTAATGGAACTGTAAAAAGAGGACCACTTTCCTCCAGACCCCAGCATAGTAGATCCACTGACAGCTTGCACCATGTGCCTGGAAAAGCCTCAGGCACTCAATACCAGCCCCCCATGAAAGCAGTCAGGAAGGGGGCTGTACCCCACAAAGCCACAGGGGCAGAGCTTTCCAAGGCCATGGGAGCCCACTTCTTGCATCAGTATGGCCTGGATGTGAGACATGGAGTCATAGGTGATCATTTTGGAACTTTAAGGTTTAATGACTGCCTTAATGGATATCTGACATGCGTGGGGGCCTGTAACCTCTTTGATTTGGCAAATTTCTCCCTTTTGGAATAGGTGTATTTACTCAATGCCTGTGCCGGCCATCCCCCCCTCCCCCACCCCACCATTGTATCAAGGAAGTAACTAATTTGCTTTTGATTTTATAGGTTTGTAGGCAGAAGAATCTTGCTTTGTCTCAGATGAGACTTTGGACTTGGACTTTTGGGTTAATGCTGGAAAGAGTTAAGACTTTGGGGGACTGTTGCAAGGGAATGATTATGTTTTGAAATGTGAGAACATGAGGTTTGGGAAGGGTCAGCAGTGGAATGGTATGGTTTGGCTCTGAGTCCCTACCTAAATCTCACGTTGAATTGTAATAATCCCCACATGTCAAGGATGGGACCAGGTGTAGATAATTAAATCATGGGGGTGTTTTCCCACATGCCATTCTTGTGAGAGGTTATCTGAAATTGACATTCTTGTTTAAAAGAGAAGCAAGGCTAAAAGCTTGGAAAATTTGCAGCCTGATGATGCAATACAAAAGAGAAACCCATTTTCTGGGGAGAAATTCAAGCCTGCTGCAAAAATTTGCATAAGTAATAAGGAGTTGAATGTTAATAGCCAAGACAATGGGGAAAATGTCTCCAGGGTATATCAGAGATCTTCACAGTAGCCTCTGCCATCACAAGTTCAGAGATCTAGGAGGGAAAAATGGTTTAATGCATCTGGAGCATGGCCCCACTGCTCTGTGCAGCCTCAGAACTTGGTGCCTTGGGTTCCAGCAACTCCAGCTCCAGCCATGGCTAAAAGGGGCCAAGATACAGCTTGGGCTATTGCTTCAGAGGGTGAAAGCCTCAATCCTTGGTGGCTTCCAGGTGGTGTTGGGGCTGCAGGTGCACAGAAGACAAGAGTTGAGCTTTGGAAACCTCCACCTAGATTTCAGAGGATGTATGGAAATACCTGTATGTCCAGGCAGAAGTCTGCTGCAGGGGTGAAGCCCTGATAGATGACCTCTACTAGGGCAATGCAGAGAGAAAATGTGGGGTAGAGTCCCCACACAGAGTCCCTGCTGTTTCCCAGAGTCCCCTGGAAAAGCCACAGTCAGTCAACACCTACCAGCCCGTGAAAGCATCTTTAGGGGCTGTACCCTGCAGAGCCACAGGTGCAAAGCTCCCCAAGGTCATGGAGGCTCACCTCCTAAATCAGTGCAATCTGGATGTGACACACGGAGTCAAAGCAGATTTTGAAGATTTAATATTTAATGACAGCCCCACTGGGTCTCAAACGTGCATGGGGCCTGTGGCCCCTTTGTTTTGGCCAATTTCTCCCATTTGCAATGGGAACACTTACCCAATGTCCACACCCCCATTGTATCTTGGAAGTAACAGGCTTGCACTTGATATTACAGGTTTATAGGCAGAAGGGACTTGCCTTAGCTTAGACGAGACTTTGGACTTGGACTTTTGGGGTAACGCTGGAATAAGTTAAGACTTGGGGGACTGTTGAGAAGGCATGATTGGTTTTGAAACATAAAAATAACATGAGATTTGGGAGGGACCAGCAGTGAATGATACGCTTTGGCTCTGTGTCCCCACCCAAATCTCATCTCAAATTGTAATCCCCATAATCCCCACGTGTCAAAGGAGGGACCTAGTTCAATGTGATTGGATCATAGGGGCAGTTTTCCCCATGCTGTTCTCATGATAGTGAGTGAGTTCTCATGAGATCTGATGGATTAAAATTGGCACTTCCCACTCTGTGCTTGCTTGCTCGCTCTCTTGCTCGCTCGCTCTCTCTCTCTCTCCTGCCACCTTGTGAAGAAGGTACTTGCTTCTCCTTTGCCTTCTAATGTGATTGTAAGTTTCCAGAGGCCTCTTCAGCCATGAAAAACTGTGAGTCAATTAAACCTTTTTTTCTTTTAAAATTATCCAGTCTCAGGTAGTATCCTTATAGCAGTGTGAAAATGAACTAATACAAAAACCCTTTCTCTCCAATTCAAATTTACATTTAGAGTTGTAAGGTTGAATGAAGGGATAACTTAGTTGATAGCATAGGGAAGCACCTTTTCTCTAACTTTGTCAAATACTGCAAATAAATATTCCAGTTGAGAATTTCAGATACATCTTACTAAAGCATTTATGTTCCTTTGTTATCCAATAGATATTAGGCAATCATGTCAAAGTCATGTATCTCACTATTTTATGTACAAACATACCTTGGAGATATTGTGGGCTTGGTAACAGACTACCACCATAAAGTGAATATACAATAGAACAAGTCACACAAATATTTTGGTTTCCCACTGAATATAAAAGCTACATTTACACTATAGTTTATCAAGTGTGCAATAGTGTCGTGTCTAAAATAAGTACATATCTTAAAGAATACTTTATTGAAAATAAATTGCTAAGGATCACCTGAGTGTATGTGATGCTTTTTGGTAGCATTTTACCCACACTAGATCTTCTTTCAAAATTGAAGTCAATCCTCTCAAACCTTCCTGCCATTTTATCAACTAAGCTTATGTAATATTCTAGATCCTTCATTGTCATTTAAACAATGCTCATAGCATCTTCAACAGAAATAGATTCCATTTCAAGAAACCATGTTCTGGAAGAGGAGGTAGAGCAAGATAGCTGAATAGAAGCCTCCAGTAATCATTCTCCACACAGGAACATCAAATTGAACATCTATCTACACACCAAATTTTGATTTTGACATTCATCAGAATCAAAAATCAGATTAGAGAACACAGTACCTGGTTTTAACATATTAAGGAAATAGACACTGAAGAGGGTAAAAAGGACAGTCTTGAATCATCTATACAACCACTCCACCATCCTTCTGCAGCAGCCTTGTGATGCAAAGAGAGAATCTATGCACTTAGGGGAGAGAGAGTGCAGTGGTTGTGGAACTTTGCATTGGAACTCAGTGCTGCCCCGTCACACTAGAAAGCAACACAGGCAGAACTCAGCTGCTTCCCATGGAGAGAACATTTAGGCCATCCCTAGTCAGAGGCAAATTGTCCATTCCAGCCATCAGACCTGAGCTCCCACAAGCCACATTACCATGAGATAAAGGGCTCTGGGGTCCTAAAAAAAAACATGAAAGGCTGTCTAGCCCACAAAAACTGCAATTCCTGATCTGTGTTGGGCTCAGAGCCCATGGACATGGGGGAAATGTGACCTAATGAGACATCAGCTGGGGTGGTCAAGGGAGTGCTTGCATCACCCTTTCCCCAACCCCAAACAGCACAGCTTGCAGCTCTGGGAGGGACTCCTTCCCTCTGTTTCAGAAGAAGAGAAGGGATAGTAAAAACCGACTTTGTCTTCCAACTTGGGTACCAGCTCAACCACAGTAAAATAAGGCAAAAGGCAGAGTCCTGACAACTCCACCCCAGGCTCTAGCTCCAACAGAACATTTTTTATTTATTTTTTTAAGTTCTGGGGTACATGTGCAGAATGTTTTGTTACATAGATAAACGTGTGCCATGGTGGTTTGCTGCTCCTATCAATCCATCACCTAGGTATTAAGCCCAGCATGCATTAGCTATTTTTCCTGATGCTCTTCTTACCCCCAACAGGCCCCACTGTGTATTGATCCCCTCCCGGTGTCCATGTGTTCTCACTGTTCAGCTCCCACTTGTAAGTGAGTACAAGTGGTGTTTGGTTTTCAGTTCCTGCATTAGTTTGCTGAATATAATGGCTTCCATCTTCATTCATGTTCCTTCAAAGAACCTAATCTCATTTCTTTTTATGGCTGAATAGTATTCCATGATTCATATGTACCACGTTTCTTTTATCCAGTCTATCATTGATGGGCATTTTGGTTGATTCCATGTCTTTGTTATTGTGAATAGTGCTACAATGAGCATACACATGCATGTATCTTTAAAATAGAATGATTTATATTCCTTTGGGTATATATCCAGTAATGGGATTGCTGGGTCAAATGATATTTCTGTCTCTAGGTCTTTGAGGAATTGCCACACTGTCTTCCACAATGGTTGAACTAATTTACATTCCCACCAACAGTGTAAAAGCATTCCTATTTCTCCACAGCCTCGCTAGCATCTTGTTTCCTGACTTTTTAATAGTTGCCATTCAAACTGGCATAAGGTGGTATCTCATTGTGGTTTTGATTTACATTTCTCTAATGATTAATGATGTTGAACTTTTCATATGTTTCTTGTCCACTTGTATGTCTTCTTTTCAGAAGTATCTGTTCATTTCCTATGCCCAATTTTTAATGGGGTTGATTTTCTTTTGTAAATTTGTTTAAGTTCCTTGTAGACTCTGGATATTAGACCTTTGTCAGATGGATAGATTGCAAAAATTTTCTCCCACTCTGTAGGTTGTCTGTTCACTATGATGATAGTTTCATTTTCTGTGCAGAAGCTCTTTAGTTTAATTAGATCTCATTTGCCAATTTTTGCTTTTCTTGCAATTGCTTTTGACATTTTCATCATGAAATCTTCACTTGTGCCTATGTCCTAAATCGTATTGCCTAGATTTTCTTCTAGGATTTTTATAGTTTTTGGTTTTATGTTTAAGCCTTTGATCCATCTTGAATTAATTTTTGTATAAGGTGTAAGGAAGGGGTCCAGTTTTATTTTTCTGCCTATGGCTAGCCAGTTCTCTCAGTACCATTTATTAAATGGGGAATTATTTCCCCATTGCTTGTTTTTGTCAGCCTTATCAAAGAGCAGATTGTTACAGATGTGTGGCCTTATTTCTGAGTTCTCTATTCTATTCCATTGGTCTATGTGTCTGTTTGTGTACTAGTACCATGCTGCTTTGGTTATGTAGCCTTGTAGTATAGTTTGAAGGCAGGCAGCATGATGCCTCTTTTTGCTATTGATTGTCTTAGCAATATGGGTACTTTTTTGGTTTCATATGCATTTTAAAATAGTTTTTTCTAATTCTGTGAAGAACGTCAATGGTAGTTTAATAGGAATTGCATTGAATCTATAAATTACTTTGGGCAGTATGGCCATTTTTATTATATTGATTCTTCCTATCCATGAGCATGGAATCTTTTTCCATTTGTTTGTGTTTTCTATGATTTCCTTGAGCAGGGTTTGTAGTTCTTCTTGAAGAAGTCCTTTACTTCCCTTGTTAGCTCTATTCCTAGGTATTTTATTATTTTCATAGCAATTGTGAATGGGAAGTCATTTGTAATTTGCCTCTCTGCTTGTCTGTTGTTGGGGTATAGGAATGCTCGTGACTTTCGCACATTGATTTTGTATCCTGAGACTTTGCTAATGTTGCTTATCAAGTTAAGAATATTTTGGGCTGAGATGATGGAGATTTCTAGACATAAGATTATATCTATACAGAGACAATTTAACTTTCTCTCTTCCTATGTGAATACCATTTATCTCTTTCTCTTGTCTGATTGTCCTGTCCAGAACTTCCAATACTATGTTGAATAGCAGTGGTGAGAGAGGGCATTCTTGTCTTGTGCCAGTTTTCAAGGGGAATGCTTCCAGCTTTTGCCCTTTCTGTATGATATTTGTTCTGGGTTTGTCATAAATGGCTCTTATTATTTTGCTGTATGTTCCTTTAATACCTAGTTTATTGAGAGTTTTTAACATAAAGGGATGTTGGACTTTATCTCTGGCCTTTTCTGCCTCTATTAAAATAATCATGTGGTTTTTGTCTTTATTTCTGTTTGTGTGATAAATTAGGTTTATTAATTTGTGTATGTTGAACCAGCTTTGCATCCCAGGGATGAAGCCAACTTGGTCATGGTGGATAAGCTTTTTGATGTACTGCTGGATTCGGTTTGCCAGTATTTTATTGAGGATTTTTGGATTGATGTTCATCATGGGTACTGGCCTAAAGATTGTTGTTGTTGTTGTATTTCTGCCAGGTTTTTGGCATCAGGATGCTGCTGGCCTCATAAAATGAGTTAGGGAGGAATCCTTCCTTTTCAGTTGTTAGGAATAGTTTCAGAAGAAATGGTACCAGCTCCTCTTTGTAGCCCCCAGAGGACATTTTTAAACACACTGTGGGTCAGAAGGGAACCGCTACATTGAATGGGAAGACCAAGTTCTGGAAGAATTCATCAACTGCCAATTAATTTAGCACCTGCCTTTGTCCCTGAATAAGTAGCAGAGGTAGCCGGGCAGTATTCACTGTGGGCCTTGGGTGAGACTGAGAGCTCTGCTGGCTTCAGGTATGACCCAGCACATTATCAGCTGTGATGGCTACAAGGAAAGACCCCTTAAGCTTGAGAAAAGAAGAGAAAACAGTAAAGGGGACTTTGTCTTGCATCTTAGATACCAGCTTGGCCATAATAGGGTAGAGGACCAAGCAAGCTCCTGGGGTTTCCAATTCTAAGCCTTGACTCTTGGGTGGCACTTTTGTACAGTCCCTGAGCCAAAGGGGAGCCCACGCCCCTCATGGAAAAGACTCAGGGTTTGTGTCATTCACCACAAGATGACTGCAGAGCTCTTCATCACTGAGTAAACATTGGTGGTAGCCAGGCAATACTTGCTGTGAACCTGGGGTGGTGGTGGCCATGGGAAGAGACTCCTCTGCTTGAGGAAAAGGGACAGAAGAGTGGGAAGGACTTTGTCTCATGGCTTGGGGGCGGGCCAGCTCACAAGCCTGGATAGATTGGCCACCTACTGATTGTAGAGCCCTTGGACCTTGAGTGAACATAGGTAGTAGCCAGGCAGTGGTCACTAGAGTTCTTGGGCAAAACCCAGTGGTATGCTGGTTTCAGATCTGACCCAGCATAGTCCAAGTAGTGGTGGCCACAGGGGTGCTTATGTCACCCCTCCCCCAGATCCAGGCATCTCAGAACAGAGTAAGAGGCTCCATTTGTTTGAGGGAAGGTAAGGGAAGAGAACAAGAGTCTCTACCTGATGATCCAAGGAATTCTCCTGGATCTTACCCTTGGTACCCCTACAAGTCTGCAAGAGCAACAGGGTTAAGCAAATATGACTGCAGTGACCAAGATTTAGATCTCAATACCCAAGTCCCTTCAAATACCTGGAAGGTCCTCAAAAAGGATAGGTACAAACAATCCCAGACTAAGAATACTACAATAAATACCTAACTCTTTAATGATCAGACACTGACAAATATCCATCAGCATCA